>NC_037676.1:127479730-127665875 GCF_003255815.1 Theropithecus gelada
ACCAAGTTTTTTTGCTATATAAAGGTGGAGACAGTGTTGGCCTATATAAATTTACCCTGTGCACGGCAAGTTGGGTTGGTGGTGTGTCATTAAGTGTGGGCCATCTTCCATAAATGTCTTGGTGCTTAGCATAATGCCTGGCACCCAGCTGGGACTCAGTAATTATTTGTTGAATGAATGTTCTAGGATCAATTGAGGCAATTCCCTCTGGATTTCCAGCATGAAAGCAGTTCCATAACCTTAGATCACTACAAATTAAAACTTGGAATAAAAAGTTGGAATACTTAGAGTACTAGTACTAAGCAGAACACAAAGCAAACTACTTATCACTAGTATGTGTCTGTGATAAACTTCTGAAGGCTGTGTCGTTTCCAAAATGTCAATCACTGAGTATGTGTTATTTTGGGAGGCAGACATCTAACAATGGCTGTTTTGGAGAAAGTCAATCAATCTGGGTCTTGGTTCAGTTACAGGAATGACTAATTTTATACTAGATTCTCACATGATTCAAAAAGTGTGTGAATGACTCAGCTCATTAATATCCTTAGCCCCTGTGATCTCCCTTCCCAGTGAAACGATGGTTATAAGGCAATAATGATAATTGGAATAGGAGGAGACTTTGACTTTGCCCTGTGGCAATAAAATGACACACTTTAAGTAATTACATATGCATACAATATTGTTTGAAAGAAGTGAGTTATATTATCGTCATATAAATACATTTAATGTTTGCGTTAAAATATGGTGAAAATAATATGTAGTTTCAGCATGGGTAAGGACTGAGTTCGGCTTTTTGTTTCTACCATTATCTTTTTTTCTAAAACAAGCCTCTGTTTATAAGGACAGAGCCATTTGGAGGCCTAACTTAGTTCCTAACAGTCAACTCATTGATTACCTTCTCCTTGCTGACATAGAGAAATACTGCAGTCATAGGGGTGTTGGGTTCTGATTACATGTAGCTAAGTATTCACAAGTGATTTTGAGCTAAAATGAGCAATTCATTGAAGAGTCTGGAATTTCTGGGAATTTGCGTGTTTCTCCCTGTTACTGTTTCCTTCTTTTTGAAACAATTCATTGAACAAACACCTGGATATTTGGAGTGAGCCTTTGTGCATATGTCTGCTCTTGCTAGAGTCTCTAGTGACTCAAAAGTCTAATGCATACTTTTCACTTCTTATTTAGCTTGATTTCTCTGCAGCATTTGACAGATCTCAAAATTCCTTCCTAAACTTTGTGGATATTTTCTTTTGGTTGTTTCTTAACTCTTAACTTTTTCTTTTTAAACTCTTCTAGCTGCCCTTAAAATGTGATATCCTCCAGAGTTCGGTCTTGGTCCTTTTTTTGTTGTTGTTGTTTCTATTTATTCAGTCTCCTTGGTGATCCCCTTCACTTCCATGGTTTCCATTAAAATCCATACACTGGTTGCTCCACGTGGGTGTTTTTATGTCAGTCTTGATGAGCTACAGACCTGTGTATTCAGCAACACTGGAGATATAGATAGATAGATACTAATAGTAACAATACTAACAGCTACTCGTTATTGAATGTTTTCTGCATCAGACAGGTGAGTGCTTTATTGCTTCATTTATTTACCTCACAGCGATACTATACATTGTCTTAAAAACCAGAAGAATGTCTCATAAAGATCCCGGTTTCTAACTGTCCTGGAAAAGCCCGGGCTTGCCTTCTTACCTGGCAGTAGGCATTGGCAGTCAAGTAACAGCTTTCCTCTTATCTGGGGCTTGTACCATCTACTTCACACAGTCCTCAGCACTTCCTATGGGCCTGCACTTATTGTGAGTTTCCTCATATCCTTGCTTGTCTAGCCCCATAGGCATTTCTGACACCTGTAAAGACAATTGACATGCTTTCCCAGCTGGTTGCAGACTTCTCTATTTTTTGCCCTGGTACTGGAATGGTTTTCTCAAATGAAATTTGTTACTTGGTTTCTCTTAATAGTTTTTTATGTATGTTTCTTTGTCAGCTCCTCCTCATCCCACAACTATGTTGAAGTCTCTGCTGAAGTTAGAAGGAAAAGAATAAAAGTTTTTGATCATCTACTATGGGCCAGAGTTAAACACAGGCTTGGTTTAGTTAAGTCTTCACAGCATTGAGGTGGGTGTTCCTGATTCCTAATTAAGAGAGGAGAGAATTTCAAGGCCCAGGGGATTGTCTTAAGATCCATACCCAGAGTGGATTCAGATCTGTCTGATCCCAAGCTCCAAGTTTTTTCTTCTCCATCATAACAACTTCTAGCTCCTGTTCCTCTATACAAATAAACAAGTATCTTTAGCACTCTCATTCCCTTGATCTGCTTCTCATCTTGTTCTTCCTTTGCCGTCAAACTTTATACATTGGTTCACACGCAACTCCGTTAACCCCTTTCTCATCTCAACACAGTGTATTTAGCCTTCCTATAATTTACTCATTCACCCACATCATCTGAGCACCCACAGTGCAACAGGCAGTGTGCCAGACACCAGGGACATAACCCTTGTCTGAGAGAAGCTTCATGGAGCCATAATTCCAGCGCTGTGTGCAGAATGCCTTGTAATTAAATCCCGTGGATTTAAGGATTAGCCCTTTTCTTACTTAAGCTCACTTGCATCATTTTCCCCAAAGGACAAGCACTTCTCTAATGGAAATTTTCTCTTTCCTTTCTTCTGTAGCATTCCTCATTGCTGGTTTTCTTCTTTTGTTTTTCAGAGTTCCTTTTTCATCTCTCTTCTTTTTCCCATGCCCTCATTTTAAATGTTTCCAGCTTCATACTAGGTAACTTCACTTCGAAGTCTTACGGTTTCAGTGATTTCTGCTGCTTTCCTCAAGACAATAGCATTTGACTAGTTGTCCACATTAAATATCTTGGAGGCATCATGACTCCCTTGTCTTCCTCTCACAACAAGAGTTGATGATTCTGCTTCAAAAACAGCGTCCCAGTTGCCAGCCCCTTTGCCATTAGTTAACATATGGCAGCAACTGCCCTCTCCTTCCCTGTCAGTTGTGTGTCCTCCAGGCATTAACGATAGTAATTTTTTTTTTTTTTTTTTTAACTCTCAGTATCACTTTACTCCTTGAAATCTTGTAGTGTTTTTCTCACTGCCTGTTGGGTCAGGTCTCAGTTCTATAATCTGGCTTCCAGAGCTGTTGACCCTCTGCTTCTGATCCACTCTTCTGGTCTACTCTCATTTTAGCTACAGTGCTTAGCACGTAGAGAGCACTCACTGAATACTGAATGAGTAAGCGGGTGGTACGGAAAAATCTGACGTTTTGTTGTCAAAGGGCAGAATTAAATTTTTATCGTGTAAGTATGGTACCTACTATTTACTTCTCAGTAGCTTCTCTCATTTTTAAATTATAATGTTATAAACATTAATCCAGTGTATTGTGTTTCTCTGAAATTCATATGTTGAAGTCCTAACCCCTAGTGGGACCTCCGAATTTGACTGTATTTGGAATCAGGTCTTTAAAGAAGTCATTAAGTTGGCCAGGCGCGGTGGCTCATGCCTGTAATCCCAGCACTTGGGAGGCCGAGGTGGGCAGATCACAAGGTCAGGAGATCGAGACCATCCTGGCTAACATGGTGAAACCCCGTCTCTACTAAAAATACAAAAAATTAGCCGGGCGCAGTGGCGGGCGCCTGTAGTCCCAGCTACTTGGGAGGCTGAGGCAGGAGAATGGCGTGAACCCGGGAGGTGGAGCTTGCAGTGAGTCGAGATCGTGCCACTGTACTCCAGCCTGGGTGACAGAGCGAGACTCTGCCTCAAAAAAAAAAAAAAAAGTCATTAAGTTAACATGAGGTCAGTAAGTGGGCCTTAATCCAATATGACTGATGTCCTTAAGTGGAGATTTGGACACAGACCTGTGTAGAGGGAAGACCATGTGATGCCATAGGACCCAGCCCTGCTGATGCCTTGATCTTGGACTTCTTGATTCTAGAACTATGACAAAATAAATTTCTGTTGTTTAAGCCACCTAATCTCTGATACTTTGTTATTGCAGCCCTAGTAAATTAATACACCTAGTATCTTTTAATTCACTGAGATTCTAAGTCCTGTATCTGGGGAGACTTTATTATTGGGGAAAGGATGGACCTAATAATCTAATAGATCCTCTCTTTCCAACTCATATTTCTTTGAGGTGTTTGAAATTTGTCCAGAGAAGTTAAAGGTTACAGTAAACTGTGATCATGCCACTGTACTCCATCCTGGGTGACAGAGCCCGACCCTGTCTCTTTAATTAAAAAAAAAAAAAAAAAAATTATCCTAGGGAAAGAGGGTCATCTTTATTATCTTTTTCATACTACATGATCAGCCACTCAATTTTTTTCCTCTCATTAATCTATTTCTCTTAGATATTCAAACAAAGCAAACCATTAAAAAATAGTGCCCATTTATTTTATTGATTTAAAGAGATAATGAGTTGAATTTTTTAAAATTTCATTTTGATAGCTAGAGTACAGTAAGTTCTCTTTGCAATGCATGCAGACTCAAACTTTCAGAGAAGACATTTACAGCAGTGAATTTATGTGCTTTACAGCAGTTTTCTAAAGGTTCTGGTTATGGGGGGAAAAACACAGTCAATCACTAAAAATTTAGTTTATTCAGCTTTTCCTAGTCATATTTCAGGTTGTCATGTTGTCAGACCTCAAAATGCCTCTCCCCTCCACCCCCACTCTCTACTCAGTCTTCACCTCCTCAGCAATGGTTGTAGTGGAACTGTGGAAATTAAGTAGGTTGTGTTAGAGACTTTGTTGGAAGACAACATTCAGATTTTACTTATCATCTGCTTAGATCATCCCAGATTACATAATAATTTCATACTGATTGCACCTTGACAAGGCTCACCCGAATGCCTTCCTATAATGTTACCATTAACATCTTAGGTAGATTTGAGTCCATTTTATTTTGTAAATCCAGAAAGAGAGCCTATAATCCTATTCTAAAGAACCAGCAATTTATTTTCTAGGTCTGCTCTCAATTCTTGATGCTACGATTTTGAACTTCCTGCATTTTGTTCTATTATGTAGAGGTAGAGGATAGCTAGTCACCATGTATAATAGCTCTTTTTCTTGAGATATAAGGCAGTATTAAATTGCCTTTCTATCTTCTCTTTTCCAAATTGAGCTTTATTGGTTCTTTAGCCATACAGTACTTCTGTTAAATCCTTAATTACATATAATACTTGTCATTAAAGCCTTTCCATGTTTTCTAAAACTCTCTTTAATGGTGAATCCAGCACTTGGGGGTTAGCAATACAAGAAGACAGTTAGTTCCTACACTAAAATATAAATTTTAGACATTTTGGTTTCATGCTTAATTCTCATTTTCTATTTAGTAATCAAAATGCATAGCAATTAAGCAAAAGAAGATTATATGTTTTTTCTCTGTGACAAAAGTTAAAGCAGATATTTGAAGATAATCTTCTGAATTCATATGCATTGATAACTCAAATTCATAGAGATTAGGAATATATGCCACTGGCTAGAACCAATATCAAGAATTTTCTTTATCTAACTTGTTGTCTTAGCATTACCTCTGACTAGTTGGATGTAGAAGATAAGTCATTTGACTTCGTTCTAAATCATTTTATTTATTTGTGAAACTGGGGGGAGGAGATCAAGATTAGATTATCTCTAAGCTGTCTTCCAGCCTAGAAATTGTACTGTATGCTAATAATAATGGCAGCTAATAAATCGTGGCTTTTAGTGGGTGAGTATATTTGGAGCTAATAAGATTAACTTATTTGAAATACATGTTGAGTACTACCTACTGTGTGCTGGGCACTGGTAATACCGTGATAAATCAGACATCTTTCAAGGAGTTTACACTTTATTAGGGGAAAGAGGCATAAAAATAAGCAATTGAATATTCCTGGAGTGTTCCTGGAGTAGAAGTCTGTCTAAAGTGTATGGGGCACAATAGAGAGTCTGGTGAGTTTTGCTTGGCAGCAGGAGCATCAGGAAAGGGTCAGTGATGAAAGGGAGCAATTATGAAGGCCTGATGCAGAGCAGCTGCAGCGAAGTGATGAGGCAGCAGCTTGACTATAGTGCCTAAAGCTGGAGGATGAGAAAGTGGAAAGAGTGGCTCCTTTTTTCCCCCAAGGAGGTGGAATATGAACAGAAAATAACTGGGGGCAGGGAGGTGGGATTATAAGAGGTTGTTTGTTTTAAAAAAATGGGTGTGAAGGGCCTGTGTAAAGGTTCTTGAGAAAAGAGCGCGTAGAGAGGAAAGTTTGTTGTAAAGGAGATGAAGAAGATGTAATTAAGAACAGGGTTGAGAATGGATAGAGAAATAGATAAATGGATAGATATGTGATAACACACACAGAGCAGAATGTTGATTGTGGCACCTAGGAAGTAGATGAATGAGTGTTCACAATATTCTTCCATCAACCTTTCTGCATATTTGAAAGTTTATAACATTGGGAAATGATTTTATAATATTGGGAATGGAGGAGAACATGGGTTGATAATTTAGCCTTGAACAGAATCAGGGGACACTTATTCCTTGGCATAGCAGGACGTTATGGAAGGTCAAGGCTAAAACCCCAGCCACTTTTGTAAAGTAGAAGTGACTCTCACCTGCTAGGGTGGAGGGCCAAAAAAAAAAAAAAAAAAAGGATTGTTGAGTATGAAGGATGGAATAACCACTGGTGAGTGCGAGAGAGGACTGACCAGACTTGGGTGGTGATGCTCAGGTCTGATGAAGTTGCCACATTTGTGATTGTCCCTGGTAGTTATTAGAAGACAACAAGTTAGTAGGATCATTGAAGGGCCACTAGCTTATGGAAGCCAAAATAGAATGAATAGTTGGCATGAATGAGTCCCTTCAATATTTGCCAGCAGTCTGTCCTAGAACATGTCCCAACCTCTCTGGTGCTTTGTTCAAGAGATTGTTTTCAACCTTACTATCTTTTGCTTTGAATTATCTGAGATAAAAACAATGTTGCAAAACTTTGTTAACACTATTATTGTTAACATTTAACTCAGGTTATTTTGTTGTCTCCCTTAGGTAAAAGAAGAACGTCCAGAAAAAATACCAGATTTAAAATTATTGGTGGAGAAGAAATTTTTGGCTTTACAGAACAAGAATTCTGATGCAGACTTTCAAAATAATGAAAAATTTGTACAGTTTAAACAACAGCTGAAAGAACTAAAGAAGCAATGTAAGTCAACATGCTTTGCTTTGGTTTGGCTTTTTGAAATTAGGGAACTGACTTGATGAACAGCCCAGTTAACTGATTTTATAAAGTTTGCTTATCTGCTTGGCTTGATCCTCTTTCTAAGTTGCTTTCTATTGTTGCAATTCTGTATTTTGTCTAATTTTTGGTTCAAATCAGCCTGCCCATTTCTGAAAGCCAACGGTTTCCACAAAGTGCTCAGAAAATTTCCCAGCAGCTAGTTATGTGTATTGTCCCATTGCTGGGGAGGGGAATTGGGAAAACAAAATAAAACTGAAAACTATTTTATTTAAATACCAATGGTATTGTTCAAGTTTTAAACTGCTGTGCCATGCTGTAAGATAACCATACTTTGATTCTGGTTTTGCCGCTTTGGAATAATATTAGCTATGTTTTCTCAGAAGACCACTTTATCTTCTCAACTATAGACCAAAATCTCTCTGATCCGTTTTAGCATTGTGGTAGTATAAAATTCCATGTGGTTTTTAAATTTGTTGCCTTCTTAATAAACTATTACATTCAGGTTTTTTAGTGGACATAATTTTGACTTAAGAATTAGAGCGGGCAATATAATTTTTTATACCAAAAAAAATTTTTAGACAGTATTTACCAGAAATAATATATCTTTTCTGCACAGTAAAGTACATATGTCCTTTCTTTTCCCATTCTTCCATGTTGTCCACATACCAATTTTATATAAATGGATTTTTTCACATTAGCATCTCTTTAGTCCTATAGTCTTTGCTTCTTTTAGGATTGAGAAGCTTGTATTTCTTAAAGAAGTGAATAGTGAAGCAAATAACCTTTTCTAACTTCAGTCTCCCAACACCTTCATTTACACACACATAGAGCAGGAATGTTGTATGATAAATGAGACATAAATTTACCTCATGTCCTTATATGTGCTTAATGTGGGGATTCGTATTTTGAAATAGGCTTTCTTTTAAATATAAGCATTTTCTTTAAATTGATGCTGAGATCTCAAAAAATGACTGAGGAAGCTGCTTCACTTTTGTCTATTTTACAAATAACTTAAGTTTCACAATTTGGAATGTTTTGCAATCATGATGAGACTTTTGTTTTTACTATAGATTTAACCAGTAAGCATTTTCCCCATATTTTAAGTTTATTTTTTGTTCTTTTTTGAACAGCACAGCTCCCAACATTCTTCTAATGTATTTTTCACTCTTCCCTCAAATGATTAATAATTCCCCAAAGAGATAATAATTTGCCAATGGCTTTCTGATCTTAAAGATGCTTGTGAATTAATTGTACAGCCATGAGAATTAGACATTATTCCCCTTAAATATACACGGGCCATATAGTCTTTATCCTTTATCCATGATACTTATTATTCAGTGGGGGGTGTGTGTGTGTGTGTGTGTGTATGTGTGTGTAGTATCTGGCACGTGGACCTGTGATTACCAGCCTGAGGCCAACAAATCCCCTCAGTTGGGATGTAGAGATTAAACAAAGCTTTTAAAAGCTCACATTATATGACCTCAAGGTTGTTTACCTGGTCGTCTCGTGGTAATTAGAAACTCTGATTGGCAGCTTTCGATTTCTTGGTTAAAAACCTAAATAAACTGATTGTTTTAGGCATTTTTTCAAAGGTGTTCTCAGTGAAAAGTCCGGGAACTATTCTATTTGGTGCTTAGTGAAAATATTTTGAACTAATGTATGTACCAGTTATTAACATTTCTTTATTAAATGCAGAAGTTTTTTTGTCAAATAAATAGCAATTTTTCAATCTTGAAAAAAAAAAGATGCTAACGAATTTCACTTTTGGTGTTGGTTTAAGTAGCCAAATGTATTTTATTTGACTATTTGGAACCAGTACTTATAAATTGTGGCAGACTTAGCATCCAATCACAATTCCTGATTTTTAAGTAATTTTATAATACAGGTTGAAGGACAAATATTCAAAAATATAAATTGTTTCTTCTTTTGTTATTGTTTACAAAGTTATTATTCCACAAGGTAAAGGATGGAGACTTTTAGAATCATATACTCATGGAGAAACACTTTCTCATTAAGAACAAAATGATAAATGTTGAAATCGTGGCTATTGTTTCTTAAATCTCTCTAAAATGGGGTTGGAAAAAGAAAGAAAATGTTTCCTCAGGCCACCAGTACACGTTATTTGGATAAACAGTCAAACCTCATGTATATTTATATTGAAAGAAATACTTCCTTATATAAGGTTTCCCTGTATATTGTAACACTGGAATTAAAATAACTTTCCCCTAAAATAATTAAAATAAAAATTTCCCCTAGAATTTTTTTTAAAAAAGTTTTTAAATTTCAAGTGACAGAACAAACAAAATATTAATACTTCAAAAAAATTCTCTATAAGATCTGTATGCCTTACTTGCAAAATGTAATTTTAGTGCGGTATTATTAGCACTATTAATTAAACTTGTACCATGTCTAGTGGATTTTCTTTTAGATTTAACACTGCTGTGAGGGTTCTAATTAGGATCAGGCCCCCACAGTATTTGTGTAGCCAGGTCAAAGGTACACTATGATATGTAAATGAGCTAATGAATCGTTTTGGGTGGCAAGGAATTGCAATAATAATTTTTTTTTTTTTTTTTAAGATTAGAAAATAGAGGCTAGGGAGAGAGACTTGCTTCTAGATGCCTGTTTTGACAGAGTAAAAGCTGAAGTACTTTTTTGGTCTACATAGATCCAAAGAGTTGTTTTATGAAAATATCCACCATGTCTTCACTAACTTTATTATGTGAGAACATAAATGCAGGGGATTGCATTTGACCAAATCAGGATCTAATCAGAGAAATGCCAGGAATCCTTTAGGTGGGAAGAGGCCAAGACAGAGCTTGCAATGAAGTTGTCTCCCAGGTGGTTTTGTCTCGTGGGCAGGCCTAGGTACACTGTGCTGGCAGTGTACGAGCTGTAAGTTGATCTGTCTGTGGCTCAGCAGCTGGTTCTCAAAGTTTTTGGTCTTATGCTCCCTTTACATTCTTAATTTTTTTTTTTTTTTTTTTTTTTTTTTTGAGACAGAGTCTCGCTTTGTTACCCATGCTGAAGTACAGTGGTGCAATCCTGGCTCACTTCAACCTCCTCCTCCCAGGTTCAAGTGATTCTCCTGCCTCAGCCTCCCAAGTAGCTGGGGTTATACGTGCACACTACCACACCCAGCTAATTTTTGTATTTTTAGTAGAGACAGGGTTTTGCCATGTTGGCCAGGCCGGTCTTGAACTCCTGACCTCAGGTGATCCACCTGCCTCAGCCTCCCAAAGTGTTGGGATTACAGGCATGAGCCACCACGCCTGGTCACATTCCTAAAATTTACTGAGAGCCCCCAGAGAGCTTTTGTTTATTGGTTATATCAACTGACATTTATCATGTTAGAAATCAAAACCGAAGAATTTTTAAAATATTAACATATTAAAAATAAGCCTGTGGCATGTTAATATGAACAGTATTTGATATGGGATACCACTTTACATTTTACAAACATAGAGGAAAAATTATTGAGAAGAGTGGCATTCTTTTACATTTTTGCCAGTCTCTTCAATTTTTGGCTTATTTAATAGAAGGTAGCTAGATCCTCATATTTGCATCTACATTTGGTCTATTTTGTTGATGTATACAAAGAAAATTTTGTCTCACACATTGGTAACTGAACTTGCTGAAAAGATCTTGCAGACCACCAGAAGTTCTCACTTTGACAACTCTACATCTAGGCCAGGGGTCAGTAAACTCTGGGCCATGGACCAAATTCAGCCTGCCTCCTGATTTTTTATGGCCTGCAAGCTAACAGTGGTTTTTATATTTTTTAATTGTTGGAGAAAAAAATCAAAAGAGGAGTAATATTTGGTGACTTGTGAAAATTATACGAAAATTCTATTTCAGTGTCCATAAATAGTTTCATGGCAACATAGTCATACTCACCTGTTAATGTGTTTTCTGTGGGTACTGTCACAC
This sequence comes from Theropithecus gelada, assembly GCF_003255815.1. NCBI lineage: Eukaryota > Metazoa > Chordata > Mammalia > Primates > Cercopithecidae > Theropithecus > Theropithecus gelada. The sequence continues at coordinate 127,490,861 of NC_037676.1, forward strand.
TGTCATGGCAGGGTTGAGTGGGTGTGTCACAGATCATCTGGTTAGCAGAGCTTATCGTATTTATTATCTGGCTTTTTACAGTAAATGTTTACTGACCCTTGATCTAAATTATATTCAGAAATAATGGCAGTTTTTATTTTTTTAATTTTAGATTTTTTCCCTAAATACCATCCATTTGTCTCAGGTACATTCAGAACACTTTGAGGATTCACTGTGTATGAATTACTATAGTTGAGGCTCTGAAATAAAAAGTGAAAAGCAGGACTCTGTAAATGCAGAAGACAGTGTATACACACATGATATAATATGAGAACCATTAGCAACAACTATCAAGTCAAAAGCAAAGAAAACATCAGAAACAAATGTTATACAATGTGGGACCTAAGTGAGGAGAGTGAAAACAGGAATGCCATGCCAGTCAACTGGTACGGGGCTTTCTGGAGCAGGAGGTTCAGAAAGATTTTGAGACTGGGTTCAGCTCCAGTAGGAAAGAATGTGCTAAAAGATAACAGTGGGAAAGGAGAGGGCAGTACAGATGTCTAGTATTTACCATCCTTAGAATACAAACCTAACAGATATACTACACTCATTTAAAGATACTGTTACTCGGCCGGGCGCGGTGGCTCAAGCCTGTAATCCCAGCACTTTGAGAGGCCGAGACGGGCGGATCACGAGGTCAGGAGATCGAGACCATCCTGGCTAATACGGTGAAACCCCGTCTCTACTGAAAAATACAAAAAACTAGCCGGGCGAGGTGGTGGGCGCCTGTAGTCCCAGCTACTAGGGAGGCTGAGGCAGGAGAATGGCGTAAACCCAGGAGGCGGAGCTTGCAGTGAGCTGAGATCCAGCCACTGCACTCCAGCCTGGGCGACAGAGCAAGACTCCATCTCAAAAAAAAATAAAATAAAATAAAAAGATACTGTTACTCTAAAGATAATATATTTCAGTTACACACAATTATTTTCCTAATAATTATGTCTTATAGATATTACTGGCATTAGATATAACATCTTTGAACAAATAATTTTATCCTTTAGATACCCAGTGTCCTGTATATTAGAAATAATTACGTCTGCCTCAGCTTACATCTCAGGGTCATTAACCAAGATTAAATGAGATACTGGCTCTGCTAGCTCTAAAAGCTTTAGATGTAAGTTATTGAGGAAGAGCTAGTACAGCATAATGGAAAGAATGTGGCTTAGCAGCCAGAAGACTTGGATTTGATTCACTTAATAGTAGCCTGCCCTCCCTTCAGGTACCACCTATCTTAGATACTTCCAACTGTTGGAGGCACAAAATCAAGATTGAAGATAACTTCTATACTTCTACACAAGATGACTAGGATAGTGATGGTAGTGATAACTGAGTTAGGGAACAATTTCACAGAGAAGAATTTCCTAAACAGTAATTATATTCTCAGTAACCCAAGTTGTGAAGTGAAACAATATGATTTGGTTTAAGGCAGACATAACCAGACTTTCTTGGATGAAATAATTTTAATTTAGCTGGACAGTATGGATAATTTTCTCTTCTCCTTGCCTTAAACTGCCTTCACTATTACAGCTCATGGTTTCTTGCAATTTTAACATCAGGAGAACTTAATTAGAATGTGTGAACCCCTCTGTGTAGACACTTTTTCAAGTCATCAAGCAATCTTTCTGGCGTCTTTTATTCATTTACCTGTCACGCGACTTTCAGGCCCTGTGGATTTTAGTGTACATCAGCAAAGGCAGAAATTGAGGGCAGTTGACAAAGCCCTTATGTTTTGAAAGTTTCTAAGATTGAGATTTAGAAACTCAAAACATAAGGGCTTTGCTTTATGTTCAAAAATAGAATTGAATGTGAATCTGAAATTTTTAGTATTAATTTAATATACAGTATAATTTTGTTAGTACATTTAAATGCTAACCTTAAAGAACATATCGTATTACCTTTTAATGAAAAAATGCTTATCTGAAAAGGTTCACCACAAATTTAGACAGTATATTTAGGTCACTGTTAGATATAGAATATATGATATAGAGATAATTGCATCTATGAGTGCAGCTTATACATCATTTTGAGTGACGATGATATTTGTATCGGACATAGAGAAACATAGGAATTAACACTGTAATCTAGCAATTAATATGGATTCATTTTAAGCACACCCAATCTAGATCTCAAAACTGACAAAAGGAGGGAGTGGCCATTCACTTTACAAAAGGATTCTCTCAAGGATACTATTAAGTGTTCTCAGGAACATTAGAAACCTTCACTTTACTGTTTTTAGTTGGTGGCTTTTCCATCTCCTTGAGCGTCTACTCAAAACCGCAGTGTAGTTGCACAAGGGTAGGGGTTTTTATGTTTTGCTTACTAATGTACTCCTTGAACTCCAGCATGAGGCCTAGGCACAGTGTAGTATTACCATAGCACAGGTCCTTGATGGTCACAACAATCTTCCGGAAAACCATCATGTGCTTAAGAGCTTCTGTGCTACTGAAAGAGGACACCTGTCGCCCCTGCCAGCTTATTATTGCTGTGAGGGGGTGTGGACCCAGTGTTGCCAGATCTTCAGGTTGTTTTGGAAAACTCAGAAATCTAAGTTACTAGATTTTTCTGTTTTTCAGTTACTAGATTTTTAAAACACTGTTCAGACAAAACTGTTAGTTTGTAACCTTTGGCTTTACCTTCTCATAATGTAATTTTTTTAGTGCCTTATTAGACACTTTAATGAGAGACAGCAGCCATTTAATTTACTGTTAGTTTGTGATATCTTCAGAAGAGTCGATGGTTTTGCTTTCATGATACTGCAAACTAAGGCCAAAATGTGCAGTTTGCTTCATTTGGGAATGTATAGTGTAGAAACCTGTTGGGTTCTATTGAAAAAGCAAGTGGGGGTTTTGTGATAGGGGGCCAGGTATGGGAGCCCCCTCATCCAGATGCAGGTGAACAGTGTGGTTCTAGAGAAGACCAGTGATTGGAAGGGTATGTGTGAGTTTTGAAACTTGGAAGAAGACAGATGAGAAGTAAATAAAGGTAGTGCCAAGAGGGAAAATATTTGACTTTGCCTAGAAATACATTGAGTGCATTTAAACTGGGCAAGGTATTGACTAACTTGCCTTCATCCTGATACGATTCAACTTAGAAATTTCTTACTTTGTCATAAGGTATAACTGTTGTTAGAAATAGATAATCGGTGTTGCGAAGAAAAGTCAGCACAGAGACAAAGGACCTCTTAGCAAGGCAGTCTTTACTTTCTGCAGAAAGGGTGCTCCACACAGATGGAACAATGGCGAGAGCACACCTGAACAAAGGAAAGGCAGACATATTTATCCCTTATGCCTTTGGGTCATCCTTACTGCTCTATCCTGCATCTATTGACTGGAGCTGAACCTCACAATCTTAAACTGATACCCGATTTGCTAATAGCCTAAAACTTTCCTAAATAGGTAAGTGCAAGGAAGAACAAAGAAGGAGAGGAAGTTGCTTATGAAAGGTTTAAGGCTAAGACTTGCCTGGGCCTGTCCAGACATGCCGGAGTAAGCCAAAGCAACTAACTGGGCTAAAGTGTAAGAACTGATAGTTGATAGGAGGCTTTAGAGTAAGGAGCTATTATTATTCCTAGTGTCTGTTATTTTATTTTTAAACCAAGACGAACTTTGAAGAGGAACTTTTCTACTTTCTACAACTGTCTATCCAAATTCACAAATGATGTGAATTGCTGGCCTGCAATGAACCAAAGTCCAAGACCCATTAAGACAGGAATAATTTCTTATGAATCCCTATGTTCTTTTTGTTTCTCAAATAGTAGGAGCTCAGTTAATATTTATAGAACAGATTTATTCAACTGATCAGATAAGCTGCCTAGAAAAAGAGGGTCAGAACCTAGTTAAGGCAGTCTGATGATAAAAATCCTTTGCCTTTCAATACATCGTCAGTAAGGAAGAGAATAGAGGACAAAAATTAGCGTTTGTAGGGTTGAGATCTAAAATCAGCAGACAAGGTTAAAAATTTATATTGTCTTTGAAAATTCCCTGAAGTGCTTAACAAAAGTAAATACATAATTTTGTGTATATAACCACTTACAATGATATGTTGGCACAAACGTATAGTATATACAGCAATACACATTTTTTAATGTCACAGAATATGGCTTAAGTCTTTTAAGTGTGACTGCTTAGAACATTCAAACAAATTGATGAAGTTTGCTGGCTCTTCTATGGTTTTACCGCCTCTGTACCTCTCAGCAGGTCTTCATTTTTTCCTCAAAGATGTGGATGAAGCCATTGCCATTCACTTGCTGAATGACTTAATTGTTGGGAAATGCTAAAAATCGTAAATGTCACAACCAAGGTGGACTTTTTCAGGCTGGATTGCGTCCTGAGAGCTTATGTTCATTGAGTGAAATTTCTGCCCTATACACATTTTTTTATTCTTTGAGTGTTTGCCTCTCTCCTCTTTCCTCCTCTCTCCATCAGCGTCTGTCTTTTCTGTGTGTCTCTTTCCTCCCTGCTGCTTTATTTGTCTCCCACTCCATACGTTTTCTCTTTTCCATAAATCTTCCATAAATCTTGATTGCAGCTGAAGAGTGTCATCCCCATCTTAATGATGAAGCAGCCTCAGAGAGGTAAAGTGATATGCCCAAGGCCAACAAAGCTAGTGAACAGTAGAACCAGAAGACAGAGGATGCCAGGGATGAAGAGAGAACATTGGAGAGAAGTGTAGCTACTCTCCCTCTTTTCTTTTGTAAAGCTGTTACTTTTTAGGAGTGTTTACATTTTAAAGCAGATTTGGGGGACCAAATAAATAAGTTAAGAAAAAGATTAATTCAAATTAAAGGATTGATTCCATAGTGGTGGAGTTTTAATCAGGTCATTAAGCTGTCCAGGAGTTATTATGTAGTGAGAAATTAACTTTTCTACATGTCCTTTATATTGTACAATAAAAGCACTCATCTACTCTGCATTCATCTTAGGTTTGCCCTATTCCTATTTGCTGATAGTTACAATACAAGTCATAGGCATGCTTTGTATAATGCCTAGTACCTAAAGTACTCAGTGAGTGCTGGTGGAATTAATGAATAATAGCTGACATTGTTTGAGTGCTTACCTATGCTCAGGCTATGGTACTTGCAGACTTTATGTGCATCATTATTATTATTATTATTATTATTATTATTATTATTATTATTTGAGATGGAGTTTCGCTCTTGTTGCTCAGGCCGGAGTGCAGTGGCATGATCTTGGCTCACTGCAACCTCTGCCTCCCAGGTTCAAGTGATTCTCCTGCCTTAGCCTCTTGAGTAGCTGGGATTTACAGGCACCCACCACCCAACCTTGCTAATTTTTTGTATTTTTAGTAGAGACGGAGTTTCACCATGTTGGCCAGGCTGGTCTTGAACTCCTGACCTCAGGTGATCTGCCTGCCTCAGCCTCCCAAAGTGCTGGGATTACAGGCGTGAGCCACCACGCCCAGCCTGTTTATGTGCATTATTATTTCTTTCTCTCAGCTCTATTAGGTGACTATATCCATTTTATAGATTAGAAAATAAGCAAAGAAATGTAATATAACTTGCCTAAAACCCTGATCCTGAAATTCATACCCAGGTTTAGGTGACACCAAAGCCCATGTCGTGTTCTTTCCCCCATACCACACCAATTCTTTTTTTTTTTTTTTTTTTTTAAGATGGAATCTTCCCTCCATCGCCCAGGCTGGAGTCCAGTGGCGCGATCTCGGTTCACTGCAATCTCTGCCTCCCGGGTTCACGCCGTCTTCCTGCCTCGGCCTCCTGAATAGCTGGGACTACAGGCGCCTGCCATGACGCCTGGCTAATTTTTTTGCATTTTTAGTAGAGACGGGGTTTCACCGTGTTAGCCAGGATGGTCTGTCTCCTGACCTCGTGATCCGCCCACCTTGGTCTCCCAAAGTGCTGGGATTACAGGCGTGAACCGTTGTGCCCGGCCACCACACCAATTCTTGAAAACACTTTTGTGTGTTTTTTTCTTTCTCTCAATTCAAGCATATCATTCATGGAAAAATCTTACTTTTAATAGAACTCTTGAAGAGTGAATCATCTGTGTAGATCTTCCAGATCATAGAACTGCCTTGATGTACTTAGATGACACTGGAGGAATCTGCTTCATCTAGCTGAGAGAGAGTCCTTTTTGGTCACTTGCATTTAGAGATTAGGGAGTAGGAATGATACCAGACATTACATAGCAGTTCTTCTTTTCCAGATCCCTATGGTTTTGGCAATTCATTTAGAATATAGTGCCTAAGAATGATGTTTCTGGTGAAATAGTTGGTGTGTTATGGCAGAGAGGAGGAGGATATTTATGGCATCCCAAGTTTAGAACAAATTCCATGAAATTTATTTCAAACATAACAACAGTAATCTCTTGCACATACATCATCTCGTGTAGTCTTTACAACATCCACATGCAGGAAAGGAATGCATGAAAAGTACAAGTTCTGTTTTTAGCAGACTGAATACCATATAATAAGAGTCTTGGAGGTGACATATTTACCCAGTGTCTCACAGTCAAGAGGCCACAAGGATAGCAAATATGTTCACGAGGAAAGGGGAAGTTTTAAAATGACAGATAGCTATAATTAAAGTTAGTAAAGAAAGGTTCAGTTATCAAGGGACAAATGAGTCAGCAGCAAGTTTAGACACAAACTGTGAACTCTGGGTGTTTCTCTCATTGTGACTTATTTTAAGAGAGTATGATGCCATCCACACTCAGAAAGTAGCCTGAATCTAGATTAGGAAGACCAAGTCTTAAGTGTCCCAGAGATGACGTTACATTATACCTAAGAAAATAATTATCTTGTCAAGTTATAATTCCTGAAGTTAGAATGATTTAAGTGTTGTATTTGTTATATAGACTGGAAGTTTCAGACAAAGTTACTAAGCATTTCTGTCTACTTCTACTTCATTTTTAAAAGACTTTTTTTTTTTCTTTTGGAAAGAAAGTTTAAGTAGAATTTTGGCAGCTTAGTGTGTGGTGTGTTATTGTGTGTATAGCAAATAGACATGGTTTACTCATTAACCATTCTGAAATTTTGAAGTCAAATGAATTGTTTCAAGTTAATATTATAATTTGTCTTTATAGAGCAGCTATAATTGAATATTATATGTATATTGTAGCAATTATATAGGGAAAAAGCTGCATATAGAAATTCAGAGCTACTTGTATAGAAATGCATTGTTGGTGAACAACATTTGAAATCGAGCAGTGATACAATTTTACACATGCAAATAATACTAATGACTTGCTACATTTCATTTCAATTTAAGATTTTAGGAACATTAATGTAGTATCACAAAAAGGGCACAATAATGGAAATCGAAAGACCTAACTTAGACATCAATGAATGGATTCTGCCCACTCTGGCAATTCAGTTTCTGTCTCTGGATCTCACATCCTCACACAGGAGAAAGGCTTCATCTCTAAGGCTGCCTTCCAGATGGTGATAGATGATGATGACATGCTCTACTGCTAACATGTGCTGCCTCTTCAGTATCATTCTAATATGTTTTCTTTGGAATTCCATATCTTAAGGACATGTTCTGAAATAATGAAGCAAAATTTACTTACAAAGATATCCTTTATGATATTATTTGTAATTAATATATTACTAACACTGTAACATAATAGTTGAGGGCTAGTTATGTAAAATATGCAACATCAATTCAGTGAAATATTTTGCAGTCATTAAAAATGATGTGAGGAGTTTTAAAAACATCAGGAAATAAATGCTTATGCTATTAAGAGTTAACAGGGGCCAGGCACAGTGGCTCACGCCTGTAATCCCAACACTTTGGGAGGCCGAGACAGGTGGATCACCTGAGGTTGGGAGTTCGAGACCAGCCTGTCCAACATGGAGAAACCCCATCTCTACTAAAAATACAAAATTAGCTGGACGTAGTGGCACATGCCTGTAATCCCAGCTACTCAGGAGGCTGAGGCAGGAGAATTGCTTGAACCTGGGAGGCGGAAGTTGCAGTGGGCCAAGATCACGCCATGGCACTCCAGCCTAGGCAACGAGCGAAACTCCATCTCAAAAAAAAAAAAAAGAAAAGAAAAGAGTTAACAGGATACAAAAATTGAGTATTCAGTATGATTACAACTAGATTAAATACACATTTATGTAAAGTAGACTTCATCAAAATTAAAACCTTCAACTTATTCGCGACAGCTATTAAGGTAATGAATGGACAAGCTACAACATAGGACAAAATATTCACAAAACATGTATCTTACAAAGAATATGTGTATCCAGACTGTATAAAGAACTGGAACTAATAATAAGAGACAACACACTTCTGTTTAAAAATTAGCAAAGGTTTGAACAGACTTCACAAAAGACGATAAACAAGTGGCTAATAAACGTATGAAAATTATTTTTAAAACCACATTCACAGAATAAACACTGCTGGTGGTAGCATTATGCTTCTACCTTGACTTTTTCTCTAACTTCATTTTTAAAATATGTATTTATTCTTCACTAATTTTCTATAAAGAGTCTATATAGTTTTATAATCAGGAAACCAAAATCCCTCAATTTACTGAGAAAGAGCTACTGGTTAGGAGTGACAGGAGGATATTTTCTCAGAAAAGAGGTAAGTGTAAAACAAAGCAAAAAGCATATTTCTACTTCTAAGATTTCAGAAGAATTGAAAGAAGAAAGGTACATGGAAGCTTTATCTTCACCCCTAGTTTTATCCTAAGTGTGCCCCTTCAGTCTCTGCCTATCACTGAGTCAGTCTGGTGGACAGTGAGAAGCAGCCTCATATTTACCCTTTGTTACTCTCTGTTAACTCTCATCATCCCCATTAACTGTATGTTGTTGATTTATTTGCCAGGGCCTTGTCACTTTGTCCTTGAAATATCAGAAAGTGTTAGTGGTTCTTGTGGAGAGTGTTGCCCCTTTGTATATGTTGAAAGAGGAGGAAGAATATTTGTATTGTATGCATGACTATATTTTACAAGGCATATTTTAGCTTACAAAGCACTCTCCCATCTATTATCTTATTTAATTTTCACAACAGCTTAGTGTGGTGGATAGATAGTATTCGTCCCATTTTACAGATGAGGTTCTGCACCATCAGTTGTCCTGCACAGTTCTATCAATCAGCCCCCCACGAAAAATTCTCTTGTGCCACTTTGTAGTTGACACCTCCGCCCATTCCCAGCCCCTGGCAACCACTATTTTGTTTTTTCTATATATAATTTTAATTTTTCCAGAATGTTATATAGGTGGAATTGTACAGTGTATAGCCTTTTGAGTGGCTTCTTTCACTTATCAGAGTGCATTTGACATTCATTAATGGTATTGCTAGTTATCTGCAGTTTGTTGCATTTTATTGCTGAGTAGTATTTCATTGTATGGATGTACCATAGTTTCATTTACCAGTGAAAGAACATCTCAGTTGTTTGCAGCTGGTGGCCATTATGAATAAAACTGCTAGAAGGATTCATGTACAGAGTTTTATGTGAATATGTTTTAATATCTATTGAGTAAATATCCAGGCATAAGATTGATGGCTTTGGTAAGCATATGATTGCTGGGATTAGTAAACATATGATGTTTAGCTTATAAAAAATGGTCATCGTGTCTATGTTTATAAAATTTTTTAAAAAAGAAATGGACAAACTGTTTTTCAATGTGCAGTGTATGAGAATTGCACCCTCACCAGCACATGGATTATTTTTGGTTTTGTTTTTCATTCTGCTGTTCTAATAAGTATGTAGTGATATTTCATTGTGGTTTTATTTTATGTTTTTCTAACCTTTTTTATATTTAAATTTTTCATATAATGTTCATATTTCTCTATTTTTACATCTTCTACATTTATTCTTTAATTCATTCCAGAAACACCAGAAACACTATAGGTGACCTGTAGCAATGGTTCTCAGAGTAGCATGAGCGTCACCTAGAAACTTATTAAAAATACAGATTTTTAGGTTCTACCCTAGACCTACTGAATCTGAAACTGGGAGAGTAAGACTGAATTTTCAGCTCTCCAAATGATTCTCCTGTAACCCAAAGTTTGAGAACCTCTGGTCTACAGTGGAGGTGTTCACCCATGCCTAGGTGTCAATATCAACTGTGAACATTAAAAAAAGAAAAGAAAATCAGAGTTCAATCTCTACCCAGAGATTCAAATTTAGTTTGTGTCTGGTAAGCCCACAGGCATTTTTTTTTTTAACATTATCCAGGTAATGCTAACGTACAATGAGGGTTGAAAATAATCTACTAAAAGTTGTTTGCTAGGCACTCTAAAGGATATAAATCTGACACCAATTCCAGATCTAATGCAGCTTATTATTTAAAAGGAAGGATCCATAGAAGCATATCTTAGCATAGTCATAAGCACATACATATAAGTTACTTAGTAATTATCTAATGACTTAAATTGTACTTGGTGTCCTGGTTTTAAATATAAACTAACTTCATTTACCTATATCTCAGAGTCTCATTTTGAAACTTGGTGTTGTACTCAGCATTCATTCATTCAGCAGATGTTCATTGAATATGCTGGGAATATGGCAGGGAACAAAATAGACAAGTCTCTATGCTCATGGAGCTTATATGCTGGCACTTAGCATCAACTCACAGTATTTTGGGGAAAATACATTTCTTTATAACTCCAAAGCAAAGATGTCTATTTATTGATAGTCTTAATCGTGATATTTGTGTTATGCTCAAGTACTGTCTTTCAGAGTTATTTGCCTTGTATTTGTTAAAATTTCTATTAGTCGTTACATTCTTTTTCCTGAATAACTTTTTTTTTTTTTTTTGAGATAGAGTCACATTCTGTCACCCAGGCTGGAGTGCAGTGGCACAATCTTGGCTCACTGCAACCTCCGACTCCTGGGTTCAAGCGATTCTCCTGCCTCCCAGGTAGCTAGGATTACAGGTGCCTGCCACCACGCCAAGCTGATTTTTGTACTTTTAGTGGAGACTGGGTTTCACCATGTTGGCCAGGCTCCTAGTCTCGAACTCCTGACCTTATGTGATCCTCCTGCCTTGGCCTCCCAAAGTGCTGGGATCACAGGCATGAGCCACCAAGCCCAGCCCTAGATAACTTTGTTTTTTTCTTTTTTTGTACTTTAAGTTCTAGGGTACATGTGCACAACGTCCAGGTTTGTTATATAGGTATACATGTGCCATGTTGGTTTGCTGCACCCATTAACTTATCATTTATCTTAGGTGTTTCTCCTAATGCTATCCCTCCCCCAGCCTCCTTACTCCCTGACAAGTCCTGGTGTGTGATGTTCCCCCTTCTCCATGTCCTAGTGTTCTCACTGCTCAATTCCCACCTATGAGTGAGAACATGTGGATTTGGTTTCCTGTCCTTGTGATAGTTTCCCAAGAATGATGGTTTCCAGCTTCATCCGTGTCCCTGCAAAGGACACGGACTCATCCTTTTTTATGGCTGCATAGTATTCCATGGTGTATATGTGCCACATTTGCTTAATCTAGTCTATCACTGATGGGCATTTGGGTTAGTTCCAAGTCTTTGCTATTGTGAACAGTGCCACAATAAACATACATGTGCATGTGTCTTTATAGTAGCATGATTTATAATCCTTTGGGTATATACCCAGTAATGGGATGGCTGGGTCAAATGTTATTTCTAGTTCTAGATCCTTGAGGAATTGCCACACTGTCTTCCACAGTGGTTGAACTAATGTATGCTCCCACCAACAGTGTAAAAGCATTCCTATTTCTCCACATCCTCTCCAGCATCTGTTGTTTCCTGACTTTTTAATGATCACCATTCTAATTGGCTTGAGATGGTATCTCATTGTGGTTTGCATTTGCATTTCTCTGGTGACCAGTGATGATGAGCATTTTTTCATGTCTGTTGTCTGCATAAATGTCTTCTTTTGAGAAGTGGCTGTTCATATCCTTTGCCCACTTTTTGATGGGATTATTTGGGTTTTTTTCTAGTAAATTTGTTTAAGTTCTTTGTAGATTCTGGATATTAGCCCTTTGTCAGATGGGTAGATTGCAGAAATTTTCTCCCATTCTGTAGGTTGCCTGTTCACTCTGATGGTAGTTTCTTTTGCCGTGCAGAAGCTCTTTAGTTTAATTAGATCCCATTTGTGTATTTTGACTTTTGTTGCCGTTGCTTTTGGTGTTTTAGTCATGGAGTCCTTGCCCATGCCTATGTCCTGAATGGTGTTGCCTAGGTTTTGTTCTAGGGTTTTTATGGTTTTAGGTCTAACACTTAAGTTTTAATCCATCTTGAATTAATTTTTGTATAAGGTGTAAGGAAGGGATCCAGTTTCAGCTTTCTACATACGGCTAGCCAGTTTTCCCAGCACCATTTATTAAATAGAGAATCTTTTCCCCATTTCTTGTTTTTGTAGGTTTGTCAAAGATCCATTGGTTGTAAATGTGTGGTGTTATTTCTGAGGCCTCTGTTCTGTTCCATTGGTCTACATATCTGTTTTGGTACCAGTACCATGCTGTTTTGGTTACTGTAGCCTTATAGTGTAGTTTGAAGTCAGGTAGCATGATGCTCCCAGCTTTGTTCTTTTGACTTAGGATTGTCTTGGCAATATGAGCTCTTTTTTGATTCCATATTAACTTTAAAGTAGTATTTCCAATTCTGTGAAGAAAGTCATTGGTAGCTTGATGGGGACGGCATTGAATCTATAAATTACTTTGGGCAGTATGGCCATTTTCACTATATTGATTCTTCCTATCCATGAGCATGAAATTTTCTTCCATTTGTTTGTGTCCTCTTTTATTTCATTGAGCAGTGGTCTGTAGTTCTCCTTGAAATGGTCCTTCACATCCCTTGTAGGTTGGATTCCTAGGTGTTTTATTCTTTTTGTAGCAATTGTGAATGGGAATTCATTCATGATTTGGCTCTCTGTTTGTCTGTTATTGGTGTATAGAAACACTTGTGTTTTTTGCACATTGATTTTGTATCCTGAGACTTTGCTGAAGTTGCTTATCAGCTTAAGGAGATTTTGGGCTGAGACGATGGGGTTTTCTAAATATACAATCATGTCATCTGCAAACAGGGATGATTGGACTTCCTCTTTTCCTAATTGAATACCCTTTCTTTCTTTCTCTTGCCTGATTGCCCTGGCCAGAACTTCCAACACTATGTTGAATAGGAGTAGTGAGAGAGGACGTCCTTGTCTTGTGCCGGTTTTCAAAGGGAATGCTTCCAGTTTTTGCCCATTCCATATGATATTGACTGTGAGTTTGTCATAAATAGCTCTTATTACCTTGAGATATGTTCCATCGATACCTAGTTTATTGAGAGTTTCTTAGCATGAAAGGCTGTTGAAGTTTGTCAAAGGCCTTTTCTGCATCTATTGAGATAAGCATGTGGTTTTTGACGTTGGTTCTGTTTATATGATGGATTAAATTTATTGATTTGTGTATGACGAACCAGCCTTGCATCCCAGGGATGAAGCGGACTCGATCGTGGTGGATAAGTTTTTTGATGTGCTGATGGAATCAGTTTGCCAGTATTTTATTGAGGATTTTCACATCGATGTTCATCAGGGATATTGGTCTAAAATTCTCTTTTTTTGTTGTGTCTCTGCCAGGCTTTGGTATCAGGATGATGTTGGCCTCATAAAAGGAGTTAGGGAGGATTCCCCCTTTTTCTATTGATTGGAATAGTTTCTGAAGGAATGGTACCAGCTCCTCTTTGTACCTCCGGTAGAATTCGGCTGTGAATCCATCTGATACTGGACTTTTTTTTGGTTGGTAGGCTTTTAATTATTGCCTCAATTCTGGAGCCTGTTATTCGTCTATTCAGAGATTCCACTTCTTCCTGGTTTAGTCTTGGGAGGGCGTATGTGTCTAGGAATTTATCCATTTCTTCTAGATTTTCTAGTTTATTTGCGTAGAGGTGTTTATAGCATTCTCTGATGGTAGTTTGTATTTCTGTGGGATCAGTGGTGATATCCTCTTTATCATTTTTTATTGTGTCTATTTGATTCTTCTCTCTTTTCTTCTTTATTAGTCTTGCTAGTGGTCTATCAATTTTGTTAATCTTTTCAAAAAACCTGGATTCATTGATTTGTTGAAGGGTTTTTTGTGTCTCTATCTCCTTCAGTTCTCCTCTGATCTTAGTTATTTCTTGCCTTCTGCTAGCTTTTGAATTTGTTTGCTCTTGCTTCTCTAGTTCTTTTAATTGTGATGTTAGGGTGTCAATTTTAGATATTTCCTGCTTTCTCTGATGGGCATCTAGTGCTGTAAATATTCCTCTACGCACTACTTTAAATGTGTCCCAGAGATTCTGGTATGTTGTATCTTTGTTCTCATTGGTTTCAAAGAACATCTTTGTTTCTGCCTTCATTTCGTTATTTACCCAGTAGTCATTCAGGAGTAAGTTGTTCAGTTTTCATATAGTTGTGCGGTTTTAAATGAGTTTATTAATCCTGAGTTCTAATTTGATTGCACTGTAGTCTGAGAGACAGTTTGTTGTGATTTCTGTTCTTTTACATTTGCTGAGGAGTGCTTTACCTCCAATTATGTGGTCAATTTTAGAGTAAGTGCGATGTGGTGCTGAGAAGAATGTATATTCTGTTGATTTGGGGTAGAGAGTTTTGTAGATGTCTATTAGGTCTGCTTGGTGCAGAGCTGAGTTCAATTCCTGGATATCCTTGTTAACCTTCTGTCTTGATGATCTGTCTAATATTGACAGTGGGGTGTTAAAGTCTCCTGTTATTATTGTGTGGGAGTGTAAGTCTCTTTGTAGGTCTCTAAGGACTTTCGTTATGAATCTGGGTGCTCCTGTATTGGGTGCATATATATTTAGGATAGTTAGCTCTTCTTGTTGAATTGATCCCTTTACCATTATGTAATGGCCTTCTTTGTCTCTTGATCTTTGTTGGTTTAAAGTCTGTTTTATCCGAGACTAATATTGCAACCCCTGCTTTTCTTTGCTTTCCATTTGCTTTGTAGATCTTCCTCCATCCCTTTATTTTGAACCTATGTGTGTCTGTGCACGTGAGATGGGTCTCCTGAATACAACACACTGATGGGTCTTGACTCTATCCAATTTGCCAGTCTGTGTCTTTTAATTGGGACATTTATCCCATTTTTATTTAAGGTTAATATTGTTATGTTTGGATTTGATCCTGTCATTATGATATTAGCTGGGTTTTTTGCCTGTTAATTGATGCAGTTTCTTCCTAGCATTGATGGTTTTTACAGTTTGGCATGTTTTTGTGGTGGCTGGTACTGGTTGTTCCTTTCCATGTTTAGTGCTTCCTTCAGGAGCTCTAGTAAGGCAGGCCTGGTGGTAACAAAATCTCTCAGCATTTGCTTGTCTGTAAAGGATTGTATTTCTCCTTCACTTATGAGGCTTAGTTTGGCTGGATATGAGATTCTGGGGTGAAAATTCTTTTCTTTAAGAATGTTGAATATTGGCCCCCACTGTCTTCCGGCTTGTAAGGTTTCTCCTGAGAGATTTGCTGTTAGTCTGATGGGCTTCCCTTTGTGGGTAACCTGACCTTTCTCTCTGGCTGCCCTTAAGATGTTTTCCTTCATTTCAACCTTGGTGAATCTGACAATTACGTGTCTTGGGGTTGCTCTTCTCGAGGAGTATCTTTTTGGCGTTCTCTGTATTTCCTGAATTTGAATGTTGGCCTACCTTGCTCCATTGGGGATGTTCTCCTGGATAATATCTTGAAGAGTGTTTTCCAACTTGGTACCATTCTCCCCGTCACTTTCAGGTACACCAATCAAACATAGATTTGGTCTTTTCACATAGTCTCAAATTTCTTGGAGGCTTTGTTCATTTCTTTTTACTCTTTTTTCTCTAAACTTTTCTTCTTGCTTTATTTCATTAATTTGATCTTCAGTCACTGATATCATTTCTTCCACTTGATTGAATTGGCTGATGAAGCTTGTGCATGCATCACGAAGCTCTCGTGCCATGGTTTTCAGCTCCATCAGGTCATTAAAGGTCTTCTCTACACTGTTTATTCTAGTTAGTCATTTGTCTAACCTTCTTTCAGGGTTTTTAGTTTCCCTGCGATGGGTTAGAACATGCTCCTTTAGCTTGGATAAGTTTGTTATTACTGGCCTTCTGAAGCCTAGTTCTGTCAGCTTGTCAAAGTCATTCTCTATCCAGGTTTGTTCTGTTGCTGAGGAGCTGCGATCCTTTGGAGGAGAAGAGGCACTTTGGGTTTTAGAATTTTCGGCTTTTCTGCTCTGGTTTCTCCGCATCTTTGTGACTTTTACCTACCTTTGGTCTTTGATGTTGTGACCTACAGATGGATTTTTGATGTGGATGTCCTTTTTGTTGATGTTGATGCTATTGCTTTCTGTTTGTTAGTTTTCCTTCTAACATCAGGTCCCTCAGCTGCAGGTTTGTTGGAGTTTGCTGGAGGTCCACTCCAGACCTTGTTTGCCTGGGTATCACTAGCGGAGGCTGCAGAATTGCACATACTGCAGAACAGCAAATATTGCTTCCTGATCCTT
This sequence comes from Theropithecus gelada, assembly GCF_003255815.1. Taxonomy (NCBI): domain Eukaryota; kingdom Metazoa; phylum Chordata; class Mammalia; order Primates; family Cercopithecidae; genus Theropithecus; species Theropithecus gelada. The sequence continues at coordinate 127,507,319 of NC_037676.1, forward strand.
CCTCTGGAAGCTTTGTCCCAGAGGGGCACCCACGTGTATGAGTTGTCTGTCAGTCCCTACTGGGAGGTGTCTCCCAGTTAGGCTACACAGGGTTCAGGGACCCACTTGGGGAAGCAGTCTGTCCGTTCTCAGAGCTCAGTTGTCGTGTTGAGAGAACCACTGCTCTCTTCAGAGCTGTCAGACAGGGATGTTTAAGTCTGCAGAAGTTTCTGTTGCCTTTTGTTCAGCTATGCCTTGCCCACAGAGGTGGAGTCTGGTAGGCCTTGCTGATTTGTGTTGGGCTCCCCCAGGTTTGAGCTTCCCAGCTGCTTTGTTTACCTACTCAAGCCTCAGCAATGGCAGATGCCCCCCCACCTCCCCCCGCCAAACTTCAGCCTCACAGGTTGTTCTCAGGCTGCTGCACTAGCAGTGAGCAAGGCTCTGTGGGCGTGGGACCCGCCAAGCCAGGCACAGGAGAGAATCTCCTGGTCTATCAGTTGCTAAGACCATGGGAAAAGCGCAGTATTTTGGGGACAGTGTCCTGTTTTTCCAGGTGCAGTCTGTCACAGCTTCCCTTGACTAGGAAAGGGAAATTCCCTGACCCCTTGCACTTCCTGGGTGAGGGGATGCCCCACCTTGCTTCAGCTTGCCCTCCGTGGGCTGCACCCACTGTCCAACCAGTCCCAGTGAGATGAACCAGGTACCTCAATTGGAAGTGCCAAAATCACCAGTCTTCTGTGTCGATCACGCTGGGAGCTGCAGACTGGAGCTGTTTCTGTTCGGTCATCTTGGAATGGACCAGCCCTGGATAACTTTTTAAAACTGATTTGTTTAGTCACCTATATATGTTGGTAACAGTGGTACAGATAGAGACTGTCTAAGCCATGGAAAGATAACTGGAATCTGAAATGAGAAAATGTAAGTTCACATAATGGCACAACCAAGTAGTAGTTTGTGGTTTTTAAAGCACATCAATGAAATTATATTTTTATGCAAAGTATAGTAATATAATAATAATGCTAACTAGCCCACAGAGTTGTTTATGGGTTAAATCAAATATCATATGTGAAAAGTGTTTTATAAGCATTCATATACTCCCCAAATATGAGTTACCTGATCTTTTTGAACTTGTTAGAGGCATTTACTTTAATAATTTTCATTTATACATATACTTAAATTGTGTAAGGATAAACATTTTAAAGTTATCAATTGGTATGAATTCTTAAGTGTAAAGAAGCAGTGTTTTAGTAATTTTGTTAGTATGTTAAAGATCTTAATGAAGGATAAAATATTTCTGGACTATCAAGTAGTTAAGGAATGTTCTGTAATTGGCAAGGGTGGGAACAAAAAATGTTGATAATGTAACATCATTTTTCAGTACAATATTGGTTTTGACAACCTTTTCTTGATAGGGAGACAGAAACTGAAGTGTCAGGAATTGCTGTATTCACAATGAACCTTCCTATGCTCTGATGAAAACATGAAGATTTGTTATAATGAAACATAGCATTTGTTATAAATGAAATGGAGCTGCAGCTATCACTGTGTGCTCTGTGGGCCTGTAATACAGTAGGGATTCTTTTATAGATATACATAGATTTAACTTGAAAAAAATTGTCTTTGCTGTTTGAGCTCAGTTGTTTAGTTAGCCTTTTTTTTTAAAAAAAAAAAAAAAAAGAAGTCACCAGATGACTTATTGTAAACATTGTGTGTGTGTATGTATATATTTAGTGCCCTCATCTCATGTCAATCTGTTTGCCAGATTATAGACTGTATCATACCCATGGACCTTGCATAAGTAATATCTAGAAAGAAGAAGGGAAGAAGGCAGAAATGGCTTCCTAGGGAGAAGCTTTTACTGAGACATAAGCTCCATGGCTCCACAGCCAGCCCATAGGTCCTTGAGATACATACAGCCCATGCTTCATCCTATGCCCACCTTGTAAATGTTAATAGACTTTATTCTTACATAATTATTGTTAATAGACTCTTTTTTAAGAACAGTTTTAAGTTCATAGCAAAATTGAGCATAAGATACAGAGATTTCCCATATACCCCACGTGTGCATAGTTTCCCCCATTATCAATATTTTAGTGAGTAGGTCCCTACTATATTCAGAGCACTGCTAGTCACTAGGAATGTAAGTAAGTAATTGATGTCTTGGAGGTGAGAAGAAAAGGAGACTAGTCTCTTGAGACTACAGGTCCTAGAAATTTAACATGCAAAATCTGGAGAAGATAGAGAGTAGGGTGGGGTTGATGAAAGGTTTTTAGTAGGGTTTTCCAAAGTAAACATAGGTTATTTTTAAAAATAAAATGTAACTTGTTAGCTTGAAAGTAAGAGAAAAAAATGTAAAAAAATAAAATTTCAGGGTTAGATATATTAGTCAGTCTGCTTTCCTATGGGATTTCTTAGTCCTTATCGTGTAGTTTACATTTGGCTAGAATGTCATTGCAGTGAGACAGATGCTTGTCTGTCTTAATCTGTTGTATCCCTAGTGCCTAAAACAGTACCTGTCATGGAACCAGTGCTTAGTATACATTTGGGAAATGAATGAAGGACTATAGAAGGGGGTTATAACTTAGTCCATGGGACCTTTTTTCCCCCATGGGACAAATATTTCATGACAAATACTTTGACACATAGTAGTCCTGGGAATGAAAGATAGGGCAAGGCCCTTTTAGTGAAGGTTACCTTGGTGGACCTGGGCAACAACTACTCTCTAAGCAAAAGATGTGGCTGCCTGTTAGTTAGAGGTGTTCCCGGACTTCCTGACAACCTTCCTTGCCCAGTTTGACCATTGGGTCCTTCCTTATAGAAGGTACTACCTTTCTCTTTCCCGAGGGGACACTATACTGTGACTTCACTTCAGTTGTCTAAGGACTTACAAATTAGACTCAAGAACTTTTAATTCCTTCCTCCAGTCATCAGCCTTAACAACCTCCATCTTTATGTGTAAGCATTAATTTTTCCCCCTACACAAAGTATTAAGTTGACCATACTTCTTATACTTGATAGTTGTATGGAGTCAAAATAATGTAGTAGTAGCTTGTTTATGTACGTTTTCCTCCTACTTTAGAGCACAGGGGTTTTATTTTACATTTACCAAAAGCAAAAAATTCCTACTTCAGAGATGAGTAAGAATTATGCCATTCAATAAGATATGCTGTCTAGTCCCATTCCTAAAAGTCTAGTCCCATTCCTAGAAATCCCTGCCGGTCCCCTCTCCATTACTTTCTGCCCTCACTGCTATCACTCCTCTACTTCTGATCTTACTGTCAGCCTCCTATATGTTCCCAGCTCTAGACTCAATCTGGCCAGTTTCTACCAGAATGATCATTCTACAGTATGTACCTGGTCATGCTTGCTCAGAGGAAACTGGCAAGAGTCAAGTAGGGCATGGGCTTTCCATGGCTCCCTTCAGCCCTTCTGGCTCCAGGATCCTATTTCACTTTCTCACCGCTCTCCTCTCTAGCCCTTTGAATCCAAACACTTAACATTCCTAGAAAGTACTGTGTTCTCTTTACCTGTGGACTTTCACTCTTGCTGATCTCTTCATGGACTGTTCTACCCCTCTTCCCTTAGTTAAGGCAAGTCCCTCCTTCTGCCTCAATGTAGAAATCACTGACTTCAGGGAGTCTTCCCTAAGGTAAAGCAAGTGCATGTCTACAATGTGAGACTTTTAAAAAAACTTTCATCTGGAGAGGAGTATCTAATTACAAAGATTAGGAAAATTAGTGTGTGCTTGGCAGGAAGAGGGATTTGAGGCAAATTTTATGGTAGCATTGAAATATCCTAATTTTTTCATTTAAATAGTGTATGAAATGGAACCCCAAACTGAAATATTCAACTCATAATCTAATATTTGACATGCATTATACTGTCCCTTATCCATCAGTAAAATGTTCTGTATCCACTACTTTTGGTGATGGTGCATCCCAGGAGACACACTGACTGAAATATATTAACCTTCTCTCTTGACTGACCCATTTGATTCAAATAACAAGTTCCCCCATGACCCTACTTCAAAAACTAGAAAGTGGCAAAAACAGAGAAGTTTTCAGAATACCAAGTTTTGAGAAGCAGCTAGCTATTCTTTGTTTTTGTTACTCTTTGTTTACCATTGACCTAGTAATCACCTGGGCTAGAGGCTGGAGATTGAAGCAGGGGAGTGGGGGAGGAGGACCTGAAGGAGCAGAGCATTGAGAAAAAGGTGTTAGAATTATAGGTTGTAAATACCAGCATTGTACTTAATAAAATACACTAACTCTGATGGTCAAGCTTAGGCTTTTATAATACAATGATTTAAGATAATTATAGCCAATTGAATTTTAAAGATACAAAATGTGTGCTAAACTCTTTAATATATTGTCCTGGTAAGTGTGCTTTTGGGAATCACTTCTAATATGATAGTCCAAAATGTAAGTGCTTTATATACAGAGATTTCTGTGATGTTCAACAAGAAACTTGGGGAACAATCAAGACCTTTGTGAAAATTATCTATAAAATGCAATGTGCAGAAAATGTTTTATCATGTAATATTAAATTTTAAAGCAGTATAAATATTTATATGTATTCTGATCACCGTGACCAGGTAAGGAAATACTGTAAGCCATGAACAGAAATAGAACAGAAGTCACAGGACTTGAGGAACAGCAAATAATCCAGTTAGATCAGATCATATGTATATGGGAGAAAAGATTACAAGGGTAAGTTGGGACTGATTTATGGAGTTACTTGTTGCCTTAAATAGGACAGTTTAATTAATAAGTAATGGGGAGGGTTACAAGTTTTTCATTAGCTAAGCCATCTAATTAGATTTGAACTTTATGAAAGTAAGTCTGGTTGTGGTATGTAGGATAAGTTGGTATGGAAAGAGATCTTGTTACAGTGGTTTAGTCAAGTACTGATGACATGCTGAACTGCCATGGGCTAATTGGAAAGGAGAGAATGAATGCAAGAAGTGTTGGAGAGGTAGAATCTATAGGATTTGTCAAATATTTCAAATAAAGTAGACTTAGGAGAACAAGGAGTTGAAGTTGGCCATGAGGTTTCTAGTTTGGGTAACTGGGAAAATGGTGATATCATTAAAAAGTTGTAGACTGTCTCATGGAAGAGCTGGTCTTTAGGTGGGGAAGGTGACTTTCATTAATGTCAAGCATATTGAATTTAAGGTGCTGGATTTTGGTATAAATCTTCAACAAATGGTTGGCAGTGAAAAGGTTTTGTGTAAGACTATGGCTAAAGAGAGGGGGAGAAATGCTTTTCACTTACTTCCAAGTGATAGTTGGAGCTCTAGGAGTGGATGACCTCTGTAGGGGGAAGAGAGAGCCTAGGGAGAAGAAGAGGCAGAGCCAGCAAGGAGTGCTGCAGTGAGGGGAGAAGGACCAAGGGGCTTATGGACCAAAAAGCGTTAAAGGCAGAAAGTTTGTCTTCTTAGTATCATGTTCTTATTTTAGTTGAATTTCTCCTATTACCAAGGATGCACACATTTCTGAGTCCTAAATAAAATTATTCATACTTTTCATATACAAAAATTCAAAAACTAAGTTCCATAACCTTAGTTTATGATTATGGGGGCAGAAGGATGGAATTCACCATTTTTTTTCTCCTGCTTCTACTTCATTGGTAGTATTGGTTAAGAGTTTTCTTCATAGCTTCTTTTTACTCTCCCAGAAATTGATATTTAAAGCAATAAAGAGTAAAAATCACACCTGACTTCTCCTATCTAATTTTATAAGCAGAAAACACATTGTATAGTTTTAAAAAAGTTTTCATAGCACATAAAGTGATATGAATGAGGTATATACACTTATTAGATAATATTTTAAAAAATCAGTTCATCCCAAAGCTAGCAATTACTTTTTATTTAGAAATTGTACTTTAATCATAATTTGATTTTTAAGGTATTTTAAAATAAATATTGAACATAAAAGAATGATTTTCAGTGGCTGTAGTTCAAAACTGCTGTGGAATAGAAATTAGTATTGTGACACCATTTAAGTGTCCAGTTTTAAATTAAATGGTGATGAGTTTCCAGCTCTGTTAGTTTTTATTGTGGAACAAACCACCCCAAAACATAGTAGTTTAAAATAATCATTTATTTGGCTCGTGATTATGTGGCTTTGTCATTTGGATGGGGTTTAGCTGGGTGAGTCTTCTGCCGGTTCAGAGGGGCTTCCTCACACTGCCAGATTGGCTGGGAGCTTCTGCACCTAGAATGTCTTCAGCTGGGACAGCTGATCCCCCCTTCATGTGGTCGCAGCCTCCAGCAGATGAGTTCAGATTTGTTCACATGGTGGCAGTGGGTAGGCAAGAGCCTCTAGAGCCAAAGCTGAAGAGCTCTTGAGGCCTGGGCTTGGAAATCTCACAGTATAACTTTTGCCAGACTTTTGGTCAAAGAAATGACAAGGCAGCCCAGATTCTAAGGGTGGGAGAATAGACTCTGCTTCTTGATGGGAGGGTGGTAGAAAGCAATGTGGCCAGACTGTCAGTCAGCCATACCAGCTCGTACTCATTTGCTCATTTTGAATACTCAAATACCAGTTTTAAACTGCTGAAACATCAACTCTGTGTGTGTGTGTTTCATTCATCCTCTTTTCTCCATATATTACCCCTGCAAAACAAGGAGGTATTTGAAGTAATCTCACTCTTCTGATTAATCTGTATGATGAAAGACATGTTTGTTTATTCAGATATTATAGCAACTTGAAAAGAGAATGTAACATAAATAAAAACTACAGCTGGTTTACCTATACAGTATTTGTTAAATATCTTTAAGTGTCTGTTTTGTTCCTGGCACTGGGCTAGACGTATAGGAATAGAGAAAAAGAAATACGGGACGTAGTCCTTACTTGCAAAGTTTGTATACTTGTTGCATGGTTAAAATTTATACCCAACAAATAATTTATTAAGGTACCAAGGACTACGCTTTAATTAAAGGTAGTACATAGAGGGATATGACTTAGTCCTTTTAGTGGAAATAGATATTTAAAATAATTATAATTCAAAGCATGAGAGAAATATAAACTGAGTGCTGTTGAATTAGAAAAAGAATAGGAGGAGGCAAATGATTGAGTGCCAGTGTAAGTGATTCATACAATTAACACCTGAGAAGGGAGACATCTTTGAAACCAGAGGATGATGGCTTCATACAGAAAATGAGTCTTGAACAAGACTTTGAAGAAGCAGTAGAATTTGAGTAAGTGGAGAGGTAGGAATCCTACTCAATTTAGAATTGAGTTGTTTTCCCAAGAAGGTAATTATTTAATTAGAGTCTTTTCAAGTGGCAAGTATTAAAGAACATGCAATAACATGACTGTAGAAAGACTGTAGAAAACATTATGCTGGGAAGATTGCTGTCCATGTTTTTTTCCTCTCCAGTGGTACCAAGGGGTAATTTTTTTTTCTTTTTCTCTTAAACCTTTTTTAGAGATAGAGTCTTGCTCTGTTGCCCAGGCTAGTCTTGAACTCCTGGGCTCAGATGATCCTCTTGTCTCAGTCTCCTGAGTGGCTGGGACTACAGCCATGCACCACTGTGACCAGCTTGATTTTCTATCATCAGCTATTTGTGTACTTTAATTGGAAGATTGAGTAAAGAATGGTTATTTTATAAGGGAAATGCACATTCTGTTTTTATTGAATAGTACTCTGTAGCCATGTATTGACTGAAAAAAAATAGAAACAAGTAATGTGTATCTCTGCTGACAAAGAAGTACAACATTGACAAAAGTAAGGAAACTCCCATTGAGTGATGACAACTGGGTACTTTCTACAAGTATATCTGGCTTTATTTAGGGACTTAAACCGGTAGAAATAATTGGGGAATTTCCTTTCCTAAATTTGACAGGTAAATTTGCTTTTCATACTTTCTGTTTTAGTTGCTCATATTTAAACTATTTTGAGAAGGAGAAGGATCAATTAAAAATGTATTTTATTTAATGCTAATCGAGTAGTACCATATTTAAACATATACCAATTTCCAGAGTACTTGATGTAACTATATATAATTAGTAGTATAATATAAGAGTCATAATTTTTATTTTGGTAAATTCTAGAGAATTCTTTAGGGGAAATTTTTCTACTATCTCATTTATTTTCAGTGACAAGAAATTGGGATAATTTTTAATAGCTCTTACCATTTCATGTATTTTAATAGCTGGAATGTATGTCCGATCCAAAGAGAATACATCACAGAGTAATCATAAGTTGAAATAAGATAACACATGAAAGTATTTTGTAAACTGCAAAATCCTATGCAAATAAATGTTAGGCGATACTATCGTTCTGAGATTAGCATTTGTTCTTTCAGGGTCTCTATAGAATAGTCGCAGTTCATAGCTTAGACTCTAGAGCCACGCGTTCTGAGATCAAGTCTGGGTTCAGACCCTTACTAGCTCTGTAACCTGGGATAAGTTTCTAAACCTCTCTATACCTCAGTTCCTCTATCTGTTAAAGTGACATACTAATAGTATACCTACTTCAAAGGATTGTTGCGGAGATTCAATGAATTTATATATGAAAGTCATTTGCAACAGTGTCTTGGCACACAGTAAATGTTATGTGTTAGCTATTATTTTCATCATTACTGTCATTATCACTACATCATGTAGAATAGATCATTGCTTTCTGATATATGCTAATCATGTTTTTCTTTATGGAATTCTTCCTCTTCCTCTACTCTCCTAGTTTTGCATTTTCCTGAAAGAGAGCTCGTTGAGGATGATGACTGAATCTCATCAATTTTTATGTCCTCAGCAGCTTAGGATAGACGTTCAATAAGTGCATGGATTACATTGTACACACATGACCACTTAAGAGAGAAACACTATAGAAGAACTGTAGAAAGGGAAGTAGCATTCAGCATCTGCACAATGTTAGTCTCTTTCTGGTCCACCTTACCCCTGTCAGCCAGAAAATTGCCTCATCTTGTTCCTTTTTCCTCGCTAGTCTGGCCTCATAGATGCCTTCCCGATCTTACCTAGCCATCTCTTCCCTAGGTTGATTTCTTGCTTTTTTAATTTTTATTTGAGACAGAGTCTCACTCTGTTGCCAAGGCTGGAGTGCACTGGCATGATCTCAGCTCACTGCTCACTGCACCCTCCACTTCTGGGGTTCAAGCGATTCTCATGCCTCAGCCTCCCCGGTAGCTAGTACTACAGGTATGTGCCAACGTGCCACTATGCCCGGCTAATTTTTTTTGTATTTCTTGGTAGAGACGGGGTTTCACCATGTTAGCCAGGCTGGTCTTGAACCCCTGGCCTCAAGTGATTCACCCGCCTCGGCCTCCCAAAGTGCTAGGATTACAGGTGTGAGCCACCATGACTGGCCCAGGTTGATTTCATTCCCAGTACCTTCTGTGGGAAACCTTCATTAACCACTCCTGCCAAGACAGTCTCTTCTGTTCTATTATACGTTTTATATGTGTATGTATAATAACTTTACTATACATATATATTATCTGCTCCTCTTTAAAGTTTTTATCTTTTTGATTAGGTGATACATGCACATAGTATAAACTTCACAAAGTGCAAAAGACTATGGTGAAAACAGGGCCTCTGCCTCCCTGGAAACAGGTACTCTTACCAGTTCCTTACATATCCCTGCGGAAATAGTCTCTGTGTTGCACAGCTTGCACATGTGTTTTAATGGTAGCATATTGGATACTCTGTTCCACTTTGCTTTGTTCACATAATATATTTTGAATATTCCATATCAGTACATATAGTACTGCTTCACTTTTTTTTTTTTTTTTTTTTTTTGAGACAGAGTCTCGCTCTGTTGCCCAGGATGGAGTGCAGTGGCAGGATCTCGGCTCACTGCAAGCTCTGCCCTCTGGCTTCACGTCATTCTCCTGCCTCAGCCTCCCCAGTAGCTGGGACTACAGGCAACCGCCACCATGCCCGACTAATTTTTTTTTTTATTTTAGTAAAGACGGAATTTCACCTTGTTAGCCAGGATGGTCTCGATCTCCTGACCTTGTGATCCACCCACCTTAGCCTCCCAAAGTGCTGGGATTACAGGCGTGAGCCACTGTGCCCAGCCTTCACTTGTTAATGGCTATATAAAATAGTACTATAATTTTTAACCAGTCACCTGATGGTGGTCTTAGTAGTTATTCTGTGGCTGTTACCAACATCACTGCAATGTACACTGGTACACATACAGAAGTCCACACAAGTAGGCCTATATCTGTAAGGTAAAAGTACTGGTGGAATTACAGAGTCAAAGGATACGTGAATTTTTACATTTTTACTATGAAAGACAAACTGCCCTTTATGGGGATTTTATTAATCTACAACTCCATCAACAGTGTATGACAGCCCATTTTTCACACACTTGCCAACTCAGTATGTTATTAAACCTTTTGGTCTCTGCCACTTACATATCCCAGATCAACTTCTAATTCTGCTTCATATTGTTTGCTGTCCTTTAGAATACTTCTGTCCTACCTCCCTTCATTACAGTAGCTCTTTGCAATCTTAGATAATCTTATATTTTCATTGACTTTATATTCCTTAACTTCCAGGAGAGTTCTAGTTTCTGATATTCTGTTCCATTGGCATGTACTTATTAGACCAGGTATCCTTAGTTACTTACATGTCATAGTGTTCTGTAAACATTTATGGATTGATTAGCCTAAGTGGGCAGTCAGTCTGTCTCTGTAATTTTGAATAAGAGAGAGCCATTGCTTCCTAAGTATTTTTTATTAGTTTCTGTCTTTGTGTTAATTAGTGTAATTAACATTGTCAGTATCTGTTACTACACGTGTGAATCTTTCTCCGTGTTCTAACTCAGCCTCTTTGCTACCGACTTTGACCTTGTTAGCAAAGGGAACACATACTCATTTAAAGGTATCAATAAGATTTTGTGACCTGTTTTCTAGTAGCCCAGGATAGAGTCTTTCTGGGTTCACTCTGCAGAGCTGGGTGAGTTAGGTAGGAAGAATCTCAAAAAAGATGCTGTCCTGGGGTAATAGGGGAAACTCAGGGATTTGATTGAGTTAAAAAGGTGCCCTCCTAGAGCTGAGGCAGTGAGAGCCCGGTATGTGCAGGAGGCTTTGCTCATGGCCAGACTATTGTGGGAACCTCTTGAACAACAAGATGGAAAGAGCAAACTGGGCAGGGAAGTTGTGAGCCAGATTGAGGTTTGAGTGGAGGGTTCAGGTACGTGTTCAGTACCAAACCGCTGAAAGTCATTGCCACTGTATTAATTATTTTGACATTTTAAATATTTGATAAATTAGGGATGGTTGATCAGGTGAAGAGACATGGTGAGCTAGAAAGCACTGACTCTGATAATCTAAATAATTTATTAAGATAACTTTTTTAAATGTGGGATAGGATCAGTTCACTGTATACAGTTAAACAGTTTATTATGCACTACATAAAAGCACCTCGCTAAGGAGGCAGATGGTGACTAAATTCCAGCCTGGGTTCTGATCACCAAGACATGTACCTGGTATGCCTGGAGGAAAATGTACCTTTTTATGATTCATCTGCTAATTCAAATATTTGGGATAGGCAAGTAGAGACCTTGTGCTCTTTGTCTCATATGTTGTAGACTTAATGTGAAGAATATCCTCTAATCTGTTAAAAATCAATATGTAATAATATTTTCTGATCCAAAAATTATATTCAGCAGTAAATGATGATTGGTTACCATTTAATTCTCTTTTATGAAATGAGAATAGGGAAAAAGAAAAAAGAAATTAAGCATTTGACTTTGAAAGAGTAGACCTGTATGAAAAAGAAATATTGAATGTTTGTACCCTTTTTTCTTTTTAAGCTTTTATTCTCTGTTGTGAGATTTTCCCCTTTGAGGACACTGAAAGCGAAATGAATCATGCCATTGGAGAATGCCCTGTAGATCTTCACGGGGTTATCTGTAGCCAGCAGCGTACAGGAAACTAGTCACATTATTAATTGCATTCTCTCTTGGCCAAAGGTTTAGCTGTTCTAAAATGTGATTTCACTGCCCATATTGCTCATATGCCTAAGCTTCTTTGTTGCTTTAGTAAATATATGTTTGTATGGAGTGATGTAGCTCAAATTTAGTGTATTAAATGGTAGTCTACCTAAGGCACCCGTGTCTCCTCCCCTTTCCTCTCCTCTCCTCTCCTCTCCTCTCCTCTCCTCTCCTCCCCTTCCCTCCCCCTCCCCTTCCCCCTACTTTCTTTTTTTCTTCTCTTTCTTTTCCTTTTCTTTTCTTTCCTTTCATCTTCTTTTCTCGTTCTCTTTTTCTTTCTCTTTCTGTCTTTCTCCCTTTCTCCCTTTCTCTCTTTCTCTCTCCCCTCCCTCCCTCCCTCCCTCCCTCCTTCCCTCCTTCCCTCCTTCCTTCCTTCCTTCCTTCCTTCCCTCCCTCCCTCCCTCCTTCCTTCCTTCCTTCCGTACAGAGGCCTGGAGGTCTGCAGGCCATCCATTCTGAAATGTGAGTTCTGTTTGGCTCACACAGTGTTGGGATTTGTTGTGTTTCAAATGTGTTTAGATAAGAGTTGTGCCTTTCCATTAGTCACTATTCTGACCATTCCCTCTTGTTTTATATCTGATCCACTTCGACTGTCTTTCCTGCTGGCATTCTAGTTTGTAATTCTTACTTTATATCTGGATACTCTGTGAACACAGAATTAAGGCAGGAAATTAGAAGGTAGAATAAAATCTGCTTTTAAGAAGCAATTTACATTAAACAAATAACTTTTATTTATAGTATTAAGTAATGTTTTCAAATATTATAATTGTATACCAATATCATTCCCCTAAATACTCTTCCCATTTAATTACTATTAGGCTGGGCTGTGCCTTCCAGCAAGATAAATAAATACCAGGTTGGTAGGCAGAATTAGGGAACTGTATCAAGGTTTAGAATACCAAGGGTCAATAGCAGGCCAGTCATTGGAAGGCAGAATATACACAAACAGTAAGGTCAAGACAAGTCATAGGTCAGAGCAAGCTGAACAGACTAGGGAATAGCAGTAGCATCCAGGGCCCATGGGAGCAGGAACATCAGGTCCAAGCCTCTAGGACCAGGAAGTCCATGAGCATTAAAGGAATGGGATCAGAACTGGCAGGCAAGGAGGCTGAGTCATGGGGGCTCATGGTCTCAACAAGGAAATGGGTCACTGGCGGGGTCAGTACAGGACCCTACATGAAAGAAGTTTGCCACAGACCAACCCCTTTTGCCTCTGCTTCGAAATTTTTTTAATTAATAGACTTTATTTTTAGAGCATTTTTAGGTTGACAGAATGGAACAGATAGCGCAGAGAGTTCCCAGATACCACCTTTCTCCCCCAACCCCCTCACACACCAGTTTCCCCTATTTTCCTTTTAATAGTATACATTTGTATGGCACATTTGTTGCAATTGATGAACTAGTATTGATACACTATTATTGAGTTAAGCCCATTTTTTACATTAGGTTTATGCTGTGTATATTTTAATGGGGTGGGTGTTTGTGTATTAACATTTATATTACATAAAACTTACTATTTTGACCATTTTTAGGTGTGCTCTTCAGTATAGTACATTCACATTGAAGTGCAACCATTACCGTTAGCCATCTCCAGAACTTTTTCAGTAACCCTGATGGAAACCGTACCCATTAAACAGTAACTCCCCATGTCCCTACCCTCACCCTTGGTAACCACTGTTTTTTTTTTTTTTTTCTATCTCTATGTATTTGACTATTCTGGGTACCTCATATAAGTGACATTGTACAATATTTGTGTGTTTATCACTCGAGCCCAGGAGTTCGAGACCAGCCTGGGCAATATAACGAGACCCTGTCTCTACAAGAATTAAAAAGTTAATTGGGCATATTGGCACACACCTGTTGTCCTAGCTACTTGGGAGGCCGAGGGGGGAGGATCACTTGAGCCTAGGAGGTCTTGGCTGCAGTGAGCCATGATTGTGCCACTGCACTCCAGCCTGGGCAATAGAGCAAGACTATATCTGTCTCTTAAAACAAACAAAAAATTGTCCGTTTGTGTCTGGCATATTTCACTTCCCACAGTGGCTTTAATGTTCACCTATGTTGTAGCATGTATTGCTATTTCATTCTTTTTTAAGACTGAATATTCTATTGTATGTACTACATTTTGTTGATCCATTCATCTATCAATGGACATTTGGGTTTTCACCTTTTGGATATAATGCTGCTTTGCACATCAGTGTACATATATCTGTTTGAGTTTCTGCTTTCAGTTCTTTTTTGTGTATATATTCAGAAGTGGAATAGCTGAATCAAATGATCTGTGGGTCCAGGCACAAGGTGGCTCACACCTGTAATCCCAGCACTTTGGGAGACAGAGGCAGGCAGATTACCTGAGGTCAGGAGTTCAAGACCAGCCTGACCAACATGGAGAAACCCTATTTCTACTAAAAATACAGACTTAACTGGGCGTGGTGGCACATGCCTGTAATCCCAGCTACTCAGGAGGCTGAGGCAGGAGAATCGCTTGAACCTGGTGGGTGGAGGTTGCGGTGATCCGAGATTGTGCCATTGCACTCCAGCCTGGGCAACAAGAGCAAGGCTCTGTCTCAAAAAAAAAAAAAAAAAATATGGTCTATGGGTTTTTGGCAAATGGATAATGTCATATGTCTACCAAACAGAATAGTTTCACTATCCAAAAAATCTCCTGCTTCAACCATTCTTCACTCTCTCACCTTTGCCTCTGCTTAGGTTTTAATGTTATTTTTGTAGACATTTAAATACTGTTTATACTCCAACCTGGAATTTTCAGGTAAAGACGAGTTAGTGAAATCAGTGATCAAGGGAAAGTAAGATGTTCTGGTCAATTATTTGTAGTCCCTTAGGCTTTGAGATTTTGAAAGTTACTTCCACAGTTAACATGTAGGTAACAGAGTTTTAGAATGCATTGGCTTCAAATAAGATGATTTGTGTGGATGCGGTTATATATTGCATCCATTTATTCCACAAAGATTTATTAAGCATCTATACTATATGCCAAGCCCTGTGCTAGATGCTTTCAATAGGAAGATTCCGTTGAGATAAGTTAGACTATTTTAGGAGTTTCCACCTTTTTACCACCAAGGTACCTCTTTGATAGTTATTGCCCAGGAGGCATGTGTTTTGAAAGATCCTGTCTATAACATACTATGCTTGTGCTAGGCTTTCTCAGAATATTGAAAATAGCTTTTGAATCTCCACTATAATTTTCTGGGAGTCCTAGAGGTCTAGAGATCTTCATAAGAAAACTGATCACTATTTATTTATTTATTTATTTATTGAGACGGAATCTTGCTCTGTTCACCCAGGCTGGAGTGCAGTGGCGTGATCTCGGCTCACTGCAAGCTCCACCTCCCGGGTTCACGACATTCTCCTGCCTCAGCCTCCCGAGTAGCTGGGACTACAGGCGCCCGCCACCACGCCCGGCTAATTTTGTTTTTTTATATTTTTAATAGAGATGGGGTTTCACCGTGTTAGCCAGGATGGTCTCAATCTCCTGACCTCATGATCCCCCCGCCTCGGCCTCCCAAAGTGCTAGGATTACAGGCATGAGCCACCGCAGCCGGCCCTGATCACTTTTTAAATTCAGAGCATGAGTCTTCGATTAGGCTGGTTTGTGTGACTGTCACTGTGCTCAGTCCTGTTATTACAGCTGTGCTGAGGTACTTTGTGTGGCTGTTTTCCAGAGTTGACTTGCTCAGATTACCATTTCTCTATCTTCTCCAGTTGCTTGCTGACCCAGCCTTTTCCACTGTACTTAGTGGCAGTGACCGTCTAAATATGAAAAAAACAAAACAAAAAACCATTGTACTAGGATAGAAAATAAAGAGACAAGAAGGATAAGAAGACTCAGGCGTTTGTGGTCATTAAAGCAGAAGTCTGTACACTTTTTTAATTGTTACTGTCATATGAACCTCCTGATAATTTGTGTTTGTACGTATTCTGCATAATATCAGTATGTGCATTATTAGTGAAACCTAATTTTTCTCCTTTTTAAAATAAAAGTTAATTATAAATAGAAATTCTGAGATTTTGCATGTACTCTGAGGTGCATGCATCCCACCTTAGAAACCTCTACTGAGAAAGCAGACTGATATTTTTTACTGACCAAAATACTAACCACCATGTCTACTATAGCTTAGATTATTCAGCAGATAATGCCGAGGATTCTAACATACAAACAGACAGGTAAGTTTAATTAGGGAAAAGTTCTAGAAGCAGTACCCGAAGTCACTGTGCTATTCAAATATAGAAACTCCACATGCATTTGGGATAAAAATAGCATACTCTGAAAAGGTGAGGGGTTTTTTTTGAGACAGAGTCTCACTCTATTGCTCAGACTGGAGTGTAGTGCCACGATCTCGGCTCACTGCAACCTCCGCATCTTGGGTTCAAGCAGTTCTCATGCCTCAGCCTCCTGTGTAGCTGGGATTACAGCACCTGCCACCATGCCCAGCTAATTTTTCTATTTTTAGTAGATACGGGGTTTCGCCATGTTGGCCAGGCTGGTCTTGAACTCCTGACCTCAGGTGATCCACCTGCCTCAGCCTTCCAAAGTGCTGGGATTACAGGTGTGAGCCACTGCGCCTGGCCAAAAGTTGAGATTTTTAAAAAATAAATTAGTATAGAGAGTTTCAGTTTTACTAGATAAAGTTTTAGAGATCTGTTTCACGACAACATGAATAAACTTAACACTAATGAACCATATATTTTAAAATGGTTAAGATGTTAAATTTTATGTTACGTGTTTTAAACACAATAAAACAATCAGTTAGATATTGGTGATTTATCCCCTGTAACCAATATTTTAACATCTCCTGTATAAGGATTCCATTTGGTCTCTGCAGACCAAATTTTCTGCAGTTTTTGCATTTTTGTCCCCTGTGGTTACATTATCAGAAAAATGTGAGTGGTTGTGATTCTTAATATAGAGCCAGATAAATCCATGAACACCAGTCCACTAAAGCTATTTTAATGGGATAAAATTTTAAATGAAGCATTAATAATATACTCCACATATTTGCTATTTGGGGTCTGGGGAGGCAGATAGAAAGAGATGGAAGAAAAGCCTGAGTTGACTTTCATACTTTCAGTGTTCCAAAGCTTGGATATAAATGAAAGATGAGCATTTCTACTTAATTTATCTGGCTGGATTCCTGTGCCTAATGGCTGCATATATACCATAAACACTGTGAAGAAGGAACCATGGAAACACTTGTTTTCTTGTTGGGCTAAATTTACTCTGGATTGAATATTAACACAGTGCCTGGCAGTACTTTAAAAGCAAAAATAGCTTAAGCGTGATTCACTCTGAGTCATTTACTGCTGCTGCTGCTATACTGCCTAGAGCTTGACATTGAACAAGTTGGCAGCCTGTATTGCTACATTTTTTCTAGGAACTCTGAACACATTTCATTCTTGTGAATTTGCTTGTGCAATGATATTAAATAAAGTAATATGTTTATTTTGTTTCAAAGTCAAATGAATTTGAGAATGGTGAAACTGAATTATTTTTCTTGGGTTTTCTGGAAAAGCCAGATTCTCAGAATTCTCCTCTGGTTATAAGACTTACTCTGTTTTATAAAGAATTAATAAAATGTCACTGAAGTTTTGTTTTACACACTTTGGGCTTCTCTGATGGCAAACACCACACCAACTGAAAAATCATTGTGTAGAAGAACCTGGTGGTACTGTCAATATCAAATAGGATTCATTAATTTTCTGACCTTACTGGACAAGATGGTTTGTGCCATTCAGAAAGCTCTTTTTTTCTTCTTCTTCTTTCCTAATACAGTGAGGCATACAACATAGCCTGCCTTATGGTTAAGTTGGGTGTATGACTTGTAAACTTCCCTCTTACTATTAAAGATTATATAATGGGAAGTTCATTGGTTTTGAAAGGCAGACCAAACCCACCCACGGGATTTCTATTGGCTTTTTAAATGTATTGCATGCATTTCTCTGAGTAAACCCATGTGGCTGAGAAATAGTGAGTAGCTTGTTGGCTGACTGTGGGAAAACCTATGAAGGATCAGTTGATCTCATCTGGGCAGGAGTCAGAAATGGCTGAGAATCTAAAACTATATATATGAGGATAGTTTTCTCTTGATGTTGCAATCTTTATTTTAACATGTTTTTGTGTTTAGCTTTTGGAGTTGCCTAACAGTATAATTTCAAATGAGGTTTAGTTTCAGCTGTTTAATTTTAAACTGTAGGGAACATGATTTTTAAAAAAAAGGCATTATCATTTGCCTTAGAATTTTAATGGTTTGTATAGAAAGAGTTTTCCTGTGACAGCCTAAAACAAAAATGAGCCTAACCTAATTCTTGATATTATTTTGAACTGTTTTACCATAAAATTCTTACATTAGAACATGTAACTCTGTCAGAGAATTTCAACATAGTTGCATAAATTGTGTTTCATATTACAACTTGTTCTCTGCTTGACTTCATTGAAATTAATAAAAGGACTCTTTCAGAAGGATCTGGTGAGTTAACATCATTATTTAAAAAAAAAAAAAGTAGTAAAGAACTTACTCATAATGTATCCTGTGTTGCTAAGTTTTCAAAGTTAGCTATCAGCCACACCCAAAAGCCTTTCAGAAGATTGAAATCCACTTATTCTTTTATGCAAGCTTAGAATTTTCTTCCTAGTAAGAGCTGAGATCGATACAAATTTTCCATGAAATATATGATGATTGCAAGAAAAACTAACATTTGGAATTTGAGTTGCTGCCAAGTCTTGTGTGTAATATATAGTTCTTTATTCTGTGGTTAAAGAGATTTCTTATAGCTGAGCTTTCTCTAACTTGGGCCCTGTGAGTGCTAAAAATATCTCTAAGGTATTTTTTATGTTCCAAATAGATACTGTCACCCTTCCTCAGAGCTAGAAGATAGGATACCAGTCCTGCAGTAGCATTCCCCATATCGTGGTCATACCCACCCTCTACTGCTACATTTCCAAGGCTTGAGAAATAAATGAATTTTTCATATGGCTTGAAAATTAGCTCAACAAAGTTTAAATAACCAGCTGTGTCAGGCTGTAAACTAAAGGGGGTAGTCTAAATGAGTCTTAGCATAGCCCAGTAGCCACTGTATTATTAATGCCTTTACATAGACGTGTCTCTTTTATTAAGGTGGGATCTCACTTTGTCACCCACCCTGAAGTGCAGTGACGCAATCGTGGCTCACTTCAGCCTCAACTTCCCTCACTCAGGTGATCCTCCCACCTCAGACTCGAGTAGCTGGGATTACAGATGCATACCACCATGCCTGGCTAAGTTTTGTATTTTTTGGAGACACAGGGTTTTGCCATGTTGCCCAGGTTGGTCTTGAAATCCTGGGCTCAAGCAGTCCACCTGCCTCAGCTTCCCCAAATTCTGGGATTACGGGCATGAGCCACTGTGCCCAGCCAGATGTGTCTTTATCCATAGACATATTATAAGTTGCATATCCCTTATGTGAAATGCTTGGG
The DNA here is from genome assembly GCF_003255815.1 of Theropithecus gelada. Classification (NCBI taxonomy): domain Eukaryota; kingdom Metazoa; phylum Chordata; class Mammalia; order Primates; family Cercopithecidae; genus Theropithecus; species Theropithecus gelada. Next base: position 127,526,736 of record NC_037676.1, read on the forward strand.
ACCAGAAAGTGTTTCAGATTTCTTCAGATTTTGGAATATTTGTATATACATAATGAAATATATTAGGGATAAGACCCAAGCCTAAATGCAACATTCATTTGTTTCATATACAGCTTGTACACATAGCATGAAGGTAATTTCATACAATATTTTCAATAATGTTGTGCATGAAACAAAGTTTTGACTGCATTTTGACTGCAACCAGGTGTAGAATTTTCCACATGTGGCAATGTGTCAGTATTCAAAAAGTTTCGGATTTTGAAGCATTTCAGATTTTCGGATTAGGGATGTTCAACCTCTAAATGAATGATTTGAAAGTCTTCACACAGGGCCTAGCATAAAGTAGGCACTCAGTAAAAAAGCTCATTAAATCTGAACTTATGTTATAAATATTCACCTTCTTCGGTCTGGAAGTTTTCTTTCTTTTTATTTATGTGTACACTCACTTGTCAAACTCATATTATATGCCAGAAACTATATGATATTGGAGACAAAGTAATAAGCCTTCAAGCATTACATTCTTAACTTGAAAAAGCAGGCATGCAAATTATTAAATATATTAATCATATGCTTTTTAAAAAGATTAGGTACAAGGATGTCATTGCCTTAAAGTAGGAATGATTTTTAAAAATTTTTTAATTTAGAAATAATAATTGTATATATTTATGGAATACAGTGTGATGTTTTGATATATGTATACATTATGGAATGATTAAATCAAGTTAATTGACATATCTGTTACCTCATTTACTTTTTTGTGGTGAAAACTTTTGAAATCTACTCTAAGTAATTTTGAAGTATACAAATACATTATTAATAACATGATTTTCATGTTGTGCAATCACTAAAACTCCTCCTGTCTAACCGAAACTTTGTAGTTTGGCCAACATCTCTCCATTTCCCCAACCCCTTCCCCCAGCCTCTTGTAACCCCCATGCTATTCTCAAAGTCTATGAATTAGCCTGTTTTAGATTCCGCATGTAAGTGAGATCATACGGTATTGGTCTTTCTGTGCCTGGCTTATTTCACTTAGCATAGTGCCCTCCAGGTTCATCCATGTTGTTGCAAATGACAGAATTTCTTTTCAAAGGCTAGCTAGTATTCCACTGTATATGTATATACCACATTTTAAAAATCTGTTCATCAATTGATAGATACTTAGAGGCGAGGTGCAGTGGCATGAACCTGTAATTCCAGCACTGTGGGAGGCTGAGGTGGGCGGATCGCTTGAGCTCAGGAGTTCAAGACCAGCCTACGCAACATGGCAAAACCCTGTCTCTACAAAAAGAAAAGAAATAGCCCAGCTACCCAGGAGGCTGAGGTGGGAGGATCACTTTAGCCCTGAAAGTCAGGCTGCAGTGAGCCAAGATTATGCCACTGCACTCCAGCCTGGGCGACAGAGTGAGACCCTGTCTCAAAAATAAAATAAAATGAAATTAAAAAGCTAGGCACGGTGGCTCATACCTGTAATACCAGCACTTTGAGAGGCTGAGGCAGGCAGCTCAGGAGTTTGAGACCAACCTGAGCAACATGGTGAAATCCCATCTCTACAAAAGATACAAAAAAGTTAACCAGACGTAGTGGTACACACCTGTGGTCCCAGCTACTTGGGAGGCTGAGGTAGGAGGATCGCTTGAACCCAGGAAGCAGAGGTTGTTATGAGCCAAGATTGCATCACTGCACTCCAGCCTGGGCAACAGAGCAAGACCCTGTCTCAAAAAAATAAAAAATAAAATAAAAAGTAGACACTCAGGTTGCTTCCATGTCTTAACTATTGTGAATAATGCCGCAGTGAATGTGGGAGTGCAGAAATCTCTTTGCCATACCAATTTCAATTGATTTGGATGTATACCCAGAAGTGGGATCATATGGTAGCTCTATTTGTAGTTTTTTGAGGAACTTCCGTACTGTTTTTCATCATAGCTGTACTAATTTACATTCCTACGAGCAATGTACCAGGGTTGCCTTTTCTCCACATCCACACCAATACTTGTCTTTTCTTTTTGCTAATAGCCATTCTAACAGATGTGAAGTGATATCTCTTCGTGATTTTAATTGGCATTTCCCAGATGGTTGGAGAAGTTGAGCATTTTTTCCATATATTTCTTGGCCACTTATATGTCTTTCTTTTGAGAAATGTGTGTTCCGATCCTCTTTTTTTTTTTGAGTCAGGGTCTTGCGCTGTCACCCAGGCTGCAGTGTAGTGGCGCAATCATAGCTCACTGCAGCCTTGATCTTCCTGGCTCAAGAGATTCTCCCACTACAGCCTCCCTAGTAGCAGGGACTATAGGCACACACAACCATGCCTGGCTAATTTTTAAAATGTTTAGTAGAGAGGAGGTATGGCTGTTTCCCGGGCTGGTGTTAAACTGCTGGGCTCAAGCAGTTCTCTTGCCTCAGCCTCCCAAAGTGCTGGGATTACAGGCATAAGCCACCATGCCCAGCCCTTTGCCCATTTTAAAATCAGGTTATTTGTTTTCTTACTATTTAGTTGTTTGAGTTCCTTATGTATTTTGGATGTTAGCTCATTATCATATGTATGGTTCGCAAATTTCCTCCCAACCCGTGAATTGTCTTTTCATTCTGTTGCTTCCTTTGCTGTGCAGAAGCATTTTAGTTTGATGCAATCCATTTGTCTGTTTTTACTTTTATTGCCTGTGCTGTTGGAGTCATATCTAGGAAATTATTGCTTAGCCCAATATTGTGGAGCTATTCCTAGTTTTCTGCAAGTAGTTTTACAGTTTCAGGTCTTAAATATTTAAGTCTTTAATCCATTTTGAGTTCATTTTTGCATATGTTGTGAGGTAACAATCTAATTTCATTCTTCTGCATGTGTATCTACAGTTTTCCCAACATTATTTATTGAAGAGATGTTCTTTCCCCATTGTGTGTTCTTGGCGCATTTGTCAAAAATCAATTGAACATAAATTCATAGGTTTATTTTTGGGCTTTCTATTCTGTTCCACTGGTTGGAGTGTGGTAACAATTTTTTTTTTTTTTTTTTTACTAATAACAACTATTGACCTTTGAGTACTTGTTACGTACCCAGCTCTATTTAAGGTGCAATAAGGTAGGTAGATAGTGTTATCCCCATTTTACAGAGGAGGATATTGAGGCTCATATGAGGTTGAGCAATTCGCCAAACTTTATGTTTACGATTCAGACCCAGGAAATCAAGCTGCAGAGTCCATGCCCTTTACTATTACGGAAACTGCCTCTTGTTGATTGACTTTATTGAGGAAAAAGAAAAACTCTTAGAAGTTGGAGGAAATGGGAAGTCAGTACAGCAGTGATAATGTCATCTGTTTTGTAAGACATTAGATTTTTTCAAATTAGTGATTATTTTGGAGTACTTTTGCTAAAGTCTGTGTTTCTGAAACAAAGTGCCTTCATCCAGTGGGCTAAATCTGAGAATAATTTATCACATATTTGGCGTATCTTTCTTAGGCTATATGTGCTAATCCTTAACATGAGCTGAGTTTGAGAACTTAATGTTTTTACATATTACCTAAGAGACTGAAATCAGTTCTTAAACCAGTGCTGGGTTTTGCCATTCAGAGGGGCACTGTGGGACCATGCCAAGAAACAAATTAGCTAAAAGTAAGGCTTTCCTTCAATCGACAACAGTGGGTCTCCTTTCATCTTGTGGCTCTTTTAAGCTCTCTAACAACCTCCTTCTGTCCTTTTGACTCCATTCACCTCAAACCCAACAGCTCTTTTTTATAGTCAACACTGCTAAATAGTTATTCAGAGCCCTGCAGCTCTCATTTCATTCTTGGCTTTGTCTCAGTTCCTGAGAGAGCTGCAAAAAGAGGTTGAAGAAGTGAAAATCATCAGCTCACCCTGTTTGCATATCCTGCAGTTTGCCAGCACCCCCTGAGAAAGTTCAAAGTCTAAGGGTACAGTGAGCAGAGAAGCCTCTCCAGGGAGGTTCCCAGTAGCTTGTTTGTTTCACATTGCGCTCTGGGGTATATTTGTTTTTATTCAGAAAGGTATTGCCTTTTTATTTCTTGATATATTTTATAAGAAAATGTTTTCTCTTAACATGACAGCAAATTATACTTATTTGCTGAACAAAGCAAAGCTATCTGCAAGGACATTTTTGTTTTCACTTCAAGCATCATTGCTTTTGGCAATTGTAGACAAATTATTGTACTGTTTGATGAGGTGTAAAATAACACACTTTAACTGGAGAATGAACACATTTCCAGATACAATATTATCATTCTCTTCTATTTCGAGTAATAATTTCCAAAAGATGAATTTTAATGGACTTTTACCATTTAACCAAAGTGAATCCTTGAGTCTCTGAAGTTGCCCCCACTTAGCACCCGCATATATAACACTTAACAATTATTTACACTTTTGATTAAATTCAACGTTTATGTCTGTTTGCAAAAAAGAATACATACAATTTTCTTCACAAAAACCCCAGTGTCAAACATTTTGTTTTGATCTTTTTCTTGGCGTATTAAACTGACATTGGGCACCAAGATGATGCATTATGGAAATAGTGCATTCCTCCCCAGAGGGCCTCATGACTTTAACTAAGTATTCTCATGGCCCAGTCATTGTGTAGATTTGCTTTTAAACATGTCCAGTCTTGGCATTTTAAAATAACATTTTAGAAATTCACCAGGAGAGGAAGGTGACCGTACAGTTATCAGATGATAAATTCTAATCATGGGACATTCGCGTGGGTCGTTTGTAATTGAAGACAGTGCATCCTTTGTAACTGAAGCTAGTGCAAATGAGGACAGGGGTGGCAGGGACAGAAAGTGGAGAGGTGTACAGCTGCTCTCCTTGCACTGTACCCCTCATATCTACAGCTGGGATCAGTCTAGATCTCATTCGTGATGCTTGGGGGCCTTGGGGGCTCAGGAAGCCAACTCAGGCCTTGTGATCCACTCGGATTAGTGTTTTCTGGAGTTCTCACTTTCTGACTCCTGGAGGACGAAATGCCACTTGTCTGAGAAGGAGTGGGAGTGATTCTTGAGACTAAAAACATGATTTGGATAGTGAAGAGGTGGAGAGGAGAGGTGGGAGGGGGGCGGGGGGATGCGGAAAAGAGGGAGAAGCAGGGAAGTAAGCATGAATAAAGAGTAAATTGGGGAGGGAGAACAAGGAGGAAGACAGGGAGGAAGAACCCACTTTCTCTCTTGCCCTTACTCCTCCCTGTTTGACAGGCTGGCTATTTCTGCTTTCTCCCTTAGTTTCCTCTTTTCTCTCCCCCTTTCATGGCACTGCTCTCCAAAACTTGTTCTCTCATCCCTCTGCCTCATCTTTTTGTGTCCTTCCCCAACCCCTATCTCCACCCACCAACCCAGTTCACTTTCTTTAGTTGCCCCAGCTCCCTTTGCCTAGGGCCCCACCAGTGAGTGCTGCATTCATAGCCTTGTCTGGTGCAGTCTGAAACACCTGAGGCCACTCAAGGTCTGTATTAGAATTAACTTTTACTAACAGGTTTAACCAGACTTTCCAGGTTCCTTTTAAGTCAGAATGAACCCCTGCCTTGACCTTGCCCATCCTCAAATTGGGGGGCAGCCTCCAGATCCACAGGACATGAGAAGCAGGAGCAGGCCTGCCTGACATGGTGGTGGAGATTTTATGAATGGTAGCTCAGTGTCTCCATCAGTCCTTCAGACAGCAGTGAGAAGGTGTGGGCAACAGCAGTGTCCCTGACTTGTCACTAGAGTGACTGCAGCTCAGAGAGCAAGTCATGCCAACCAGGGCCTTCCCCTTCAGAGCCACTACTTTGCTGCCTTAACAAATAACGAATCAAATGTTTTTTTTCCTTTACTTTCTGTTTAGAATTAAGGACAGCTTTTATTAGCATCTTTGTCTAAGCTATAGCATTAACTCCCAGTTTTTAATTACATCTTCTTCACAAATGTATTGCAGTTAATATTAAAAATCAGGAAGCCTTGTACTTTGCTAATAAACTATGGTGTTTGCAAATCTGATTAAGCTTTAATTAGAATTCCTTTATATTCAATCTATTTTGAATTAGTTTTCTGACTATAAAAATGTGCATATTATAAAAGATTCAGGTAATATAGAGGGCAAAATAAAAATCACCTGTAATCCCATTACCCAGAGATAACCACATATTAACATTTTGTGTTTTCTTTTAGTCTTTTTTTTCTATAAACTATATATTTGGAAAACTGGGATCAATTTAGTGTCCTGATTTTTTCATTCAGTATACTGTGAGCTCATTAAATATTGGAAAACATGATTTTAAATTGATTTCTAATATTTCATTTTATGTATGTGCCATTGATTTATTCCTCTGAATCATTGCCCTCTACTACTATTACATGCACTGGTTATCTTTCAGTGGATCGCAATTGATATTCTAAATTTTTAAAGTCAGTTTAAGAGTTAAAAAATAGTATCTTGTACTATGTATTGAGTCCTAAGTATCAAAATTGCCTACTTTTTAGATCATTTCTTGTTACTTTTATTTATGAATTGTAAAGATTAAATAAAATTATGGTATATTTTTCAGGTAAAAATTATTTCACAAGTTGAAATAAGTAGTGTTTGTTTTGGTAAAATTTTACTCCTTTCAAAAGTGTTTTGGTGCATTTACTCATTCAGTCAACAGATATTTATTCAATTCCTTCCAGTACAAGGTGTTAATTGGTGAGAATAAAAATAAGAAAAGTATGCTTTCTGTCTTCTAGAAGCTTACAATTCAGTGATGGTAACATATATGTAAATATGTGGTAATGTAACAAAGAAATAATTATTAAAATAAAGCTGCAAACAGGGTGCTGGGAAAACACAAAAGGGGAGTGATGACTTTTGACCAGCAGAATCAAGGGAAGGCTTCCTGGAAGAGCTGACATTTGAGCTGAGCCTTGAAGCATGGATTTAATTTCACTGGGGAAGGCAGTACAAGGCATTTGAGGCTGAGAGTATAGTATATTCAGAGCCAAAGAGGGCTGAGAGCATATGTCATATTTGACAAAAGTGAATGTCCCAGAGAGCCTGGTGTGTTATATGCCATATGGTGGTCAAGTGTAAGGGGGATAAGGCAGAGAGTGGTTGCAGCCAGTGAACCTACAGCAAGATAATCAATTCATATGTGCCTGGCTCTGTGCTAAGCTCCTTCTCGTATGTAGCTTAGCTCATTGAATTCACGTTACAGTCCTGTGAACTATGTATATGGCCACTCACAGATGAACTAGAAACTCAGAAAGCCTGATTGATTCGCTCTAAGTTACAAAGCTTAGTCCTGAAGTCCATGCTTTTTTTCACTATACCAGATTGAGATAAGATGATAGAAAGCCTTGAAAACTGTTAGGGTGTTGGGACTATTTGATATGTGTTGCTGTTTGTTTGTTTGTTTGTTTTTAATCAGTGCTAGTGTATGATTAATGAAGATACTTCTAGTGGTACAATGAAGGATGATGAGTCAGAAAAAAAATGTTGCAGGAAGCAAGACAAGATAGAAGACCACCACAGAAGTCCAAGCAAGATACGGAGAACCTGAACTACTGCAGTGGTAATGGAAATGGGAAAGAACAGAGAGATGCAAGAGACTGGGAGAAATAATCTAAGCATTATGAACTGAAAGCAGTGAAGGCAGCCTATATTACATTAGATTTGTAGTCTCAACTTTTTTTTTAATCACACATCCTTAATAGTAAAATATTTTTGAGCATGTATCCAGTACAAAATTTTTAATATTTTAACCATCTTTTCAGTGGATTTTCTTGTGACCCATTTTAGAAAGCACTGGAATTGTTTAAGAAGAATGAGGGAAGGGATTGCCAGGAAGAAGGGGTGGAAGAGAATCTGAGTTTGGTTTGGGTCATACTGAGTTTAAGATAGCTAAAGAAGTACCAACATTTGAAGATGCGTCATACAAAGTTGGAAGTGGTATTAAAGATTTTAGGAAATAAAATGACACCAAGCTTATGTTCTAGATGAAATTCAGTCTTATCCTCAAAATAGAGTCTGGTTTCCTCAGTTCTACTTTGCGTATAAGGATAATTATGGATTAAAAAGCCAGGAGTCTGTTTTATATTATTTTTAGCTACATATCTTTAGTTGATTGTTTTAGTGTTTTATTATTTGATAGATGATAAATGATGACTTATCATTTGATAAATTTTTAAAATGTTAAATTTTATTTTACCTTTATTTTATAGAATTTTTGAGAGAAGAAATACTTAGGACTGTTAACTGTAGAATAAACCATATAGTCTCAGAGAGAAGCATTAATTATATATTTTAAAACTTTAATTTTCAAAATCTGTAAATATGTAGTTGAGAATCAAATGATAAAACAGTAAAACGATTTTAGTTTTAATTTTGAAAATGTTAAAGAATACTCTTAAAATAGATCTTTTGTGTAGCATATAACACAAATATCTTTTTGAAAACCTTGCAGTTTGTATGTAGTTCATTGACTTACTCAGATTTCTTTGGAACATTCAGAGTTATCGAGCCTAAATGTGTCTTCCAGGCAAAGAGATTAGAGATTCATCCAAATATCAGAATGTCTTTACAAATGGCTCATGCTTTTCAGTAACTTTTTCAAAGTGTAATTATTATTTCCTCCTGGCCAACCCTCTATTACTGAGCCAATACCTATAAAGCCTTATCCAGAACCCTTTCAATTTAACAAGGCCCTACAATTATATGATTAAAGACACAAGGACTGATTGGTGTCTTGGGTTTGGTTCAATTTCACTTGATTTCAATTAAGACTATGATTTTTTAAAAACCTTCAGCCACCAAAATCATTATTGATGTTCAAAGCATGAACATCCCTTGGGGAAGTGGGAATGAGAAACAGCTGTAGTTCCTCTGTATCTCATGAAATCCAATTAACTTTCTTCCTTTTGTCTCTTTTCTGTTCAGTTTCAACACTGTTCAGTATCTTCAGTGAATTTTTATTCAACACCAGATGAATAGTAGTACTATTGTAAGCTAATCATATGCCAATGAGGAAAAACACTTTTTCTTTTTTATTGCTTAATGGATAAAAGGTACAAAGAAATTACCAGTCTAGGTCAAGTTCACAAATTGGGCAAAATAGATTTGCAAAACAAATACCTAAAAATGGAAAACATTCCTAATGGAGGAAATGGCAAAGAAAAATCATCTTCCAGATTTTGCCCCTGTCTTTCTTAGACAGCAGGGGGCAGCAGCATGAGATACTAGCACAGGTAGACAGATAGGGTTTGCTAACTCTTCACTGAACTCTGCATAGTAGGTACCACTGCCTTGGATCAAAAACAATGCATTAAACAAAATCACCATATAGATGGGTGGTTGATTAAAAATTATAGTATCTGATTTTCTATCTAATATATATTATTCTGGTTTCTTACTTGGCAAGCCTTTATTTTATAGAATTTTTGAGAGAAGAAATACTTAGGACTGTTAACTGTAGAATAAACCTTATAGTCCTAGAGAGAAGCATTAATTATATGATATATTAGTAAAAGATGTTTATAGTTGTTTTACAGGTAGTAGTGGGGTGATCTAATACACAGGAAGTGCTGTGCCACATAATGAGGATTCAGTAGATGTGATTAGATTGCTGACATCCCTTCAAGACAATGACTTGTCTTCATAACTCATCAGTGAGTTCACAGTCTATTGTTCCTTTTGATTTGGCATAAAATAGCACAGTTATTGCAAGAACAAAGGGATTAAAGCATCTGAAGACCTTTGTTTGAGTTCCGCCACTTTAATATTGATACTTCCCAGAGATCAACCTCTTTAATGCCTGTCTTTGTTCCCTGGAACAGAGTTTTTTTTCCTTTTGTGTTACAACAGAACTCTGGTCATTCCCACCATAGCACTTTTGCACACTATAGGTTGCAACCCACAGTATTTTACTTAAAAGATGCTGAAAAGGTGGTTTAGAAAATACCAGTGTATATCATGCATAGGAAGAATATTATTTCATGAAATTTTTTTTCACTTAAGCATACAGTTGTATATACTGGGTTATGATAAAAAATATATTTCTTGCTGCAGGTCATAGTAAAAGAAATTTGGGAATACATTTAACTGTAGCATGGATGACATCATCAGGTAGTTAACAGTTTATGAATCTGTTCCCTCTACTATGCACCTCTTGAAAGAAGGAACCACATTTTCTTTATCTCTTTCTTTTTAGCATTTAGGACAGGTCTGCCTGGTACATGGTAGTATTCAGTATATACTGGCATACTGAATAAATAAATAAATAAATAAATAAATAAATAAAGGAAAGCCACCTGACTCTGAACCTCGTGTTTCTTTTTCATAAATTAGAATGTCACCCACTGTATCTCACAGGATCATCTTGAACATTAGTTGAGATGATGAGCATGAAAGTGCTTTCTGTAAGCACTGTGCACATAAACAGAATTATTGTCTGGCATAGTTTTTGTTATTGTTGTTGAGCAAATAAGCCTCAGGTGCTTTTAGAATCGTAACTCAGTATTTTAAAGATGACACATTTATTACCATACTATTAATAGTACTGTAATGTTTCTTTTTAGGTGTAGAGTTAGGAGACAATTTTGAAAAATTAGGTAAGAAGGAAATTATGACGGAAAATTTCAAACATATGTAAAGTGGGCCCAGTAGAATGTTCTGCGTACTCATCCCCACCTTCAACATTGGGCAACTCATAGCCAGTTTTGTTTCATTTCTATACTCTCACCTCCCCTTTCTTATGTTATCGTAAAGCCAAGATGTATTTATTTTCTTCTTTTTTTTTTTTTTAACCTTTTCCGGTATGTAGAAATACTCTTAATATTCTTTTAAAAATCTAATTATAAGTACTAAAAAAGATAGGTTAGTAGTTGAGACTAAAGGACTGTTATGTGAATGAGTTATTCTCTGACAGGAACTAGCAGGTAAACAGGATATTTTATTTCTCAAGATTTTCATATGATGGTGACCAACTACATTGCAAAAGAATGGTCACATTCCAGGGTTGTAACTCGTTCTGGAGACTTAGTTACGCAATTGCCAACTCTGTCATCTTCTACAGGGATGTGACCTTACAGAAAAGTAAGGAATCTGAAGCGTGGCAGATCACTTTGAAGCTTTCCCAGTTTTTGCATGTTATCATGTAATAGTACTAAAACTTTTTGTCCTCCAGCTAGGCAACATAGGCATGTAATTTAGACTTTGGGAATACTGTAAAGCTGTGATAAACCCTGCTTTAAGCTACATTCTGGGATCGTAACATGTAATTTAGAAGTCAGAATCCACTTAGAAGAAAAGAATTTTTAAAGCACAGTAAATCAGAACCACTTTTGTGATTAATTTTTATTGATCTTTTTAAATTTTTCATAATTTTATGTTCTGGTTCTTGTAAGAACAAATACAAATACTTTTAAACCCTAAAGATGTTTAATTCTGTTAAATACTTTATTTATGTAGGATTTTTATTCCTTAAAGTCACATGTGGAGTTTTTTTACTTGTAACAAGGTATTGGTAAGTTTTGCCCCCTGCGATAAATTGAATATATAGTAATTTTGTATGTCTCAATTATTTTAAGGTTTTTATGCATGCTTGAATTTTTTTCCAAAATGAAATGAATGTAAATGCACTTTTGTTTTAAAATATTCCAAGACATCTTTATATTAATACAAGGAAGGTTGTGAGTTGGGGCAGGGAAAAACAGATGGAGGAGATGAAACTCATGGTAAGACTGTCATAACTCCCAAATATATTGTAATCACAGATCTAGGTTGGTTTGTGTCAGACACATCACCATTCCACCAGTCTCCCTTTCTGGAAACCTAGAAATCTTCACTTTTTCCACTTTCACTTTCTACATCTAATAAATAGATCTCTATTGATTATTTATTTAGAAAAATATCTGGCCGGGAACAGTGGCTCATGCCTGTAATACCAGCACTTTGGGAGCCTGAGGCAGGCGGATCACGAAGTCAGGAGATCGAGACCATCCTGGCTAACATGGTGAAACCCCGTCTCTACTAAAAAAAATACAAAAAATTAGTCGGGTGTGGTGGCAGGCGCCTATAGTCCCAGCTATTCGGGAGGCTGAGGCAGGAGAATGGCGTGAACCCAGGAGGCACAGCTTGCAGTGAGCCGAGATCCTGCCACTGCACTCCAGCCTGGGCGACAGAGCGAGACTCCGTCTCAAAAAAAAAAAAATTCTCTGGGCTTTATCTTTTCCAGGTCCTTGACCAGGGTATAAGTTCTGATTTTTATCAACATTCATCTAGACTAATAGCAGTTGAGAAGAAATGAATACATACTTTTTGGCCATACCATTTTATGTACATTTAATCCTTATAGTAATCTTGTGAGTTATGACAGTTATCTGTATTTTTCAGATTGTGAAAACTAGGCAGGCCTTTTCAAATGTATTACGCTGCAAAGGTATCTTCTTGCTCTGAGTCTTTCTTGTTCTGTAATACATTTCATACAAGAATGCCAGGATAATCTCCCTAAAGTGTAACTTTATTATAATAATGAAACCTATAATTACTGGCAAATTACCAGGGATTTTCACATGTTTTGTCTCATTCTATACAAACTACCCCATGAGGTTTATATTATCTCATATACACCTTGTAAAATGACCTGTAATGACTTTTGTTTCCCATCAAACCAGTTATAAACTTAATATTGATGATGTGCCACATTTTCTGCAGTGGCTTTGTTATGCCCTTTCAATCATCTCTGTCAATGTAAACTTGGAGCTAGCTTTAGCCAGCTTCCTTATGGCCCTCTTCAGATACCATTTTTATTTCTTCCCTAAGGTCTACTCAAAACACAACTCTTGTTCACCTAACCCCACCCCATCCCCTGCCACCTCTGTCCTCTAATTCAAACACTGCCCGTCCTACAGAGCCCATTTCAAGTCCTGCCTTTTCCAAAAAGCTTTTCCCTGGCCAGGCGTGGTGACTCAAGCAACCTAGCACTTTGGGAGGCTGAGGCGGGCAGATCACTTGAGGCCAGGAGTTTGAGACCAGCCTGGCCAACATGGTGAAACCCCTTCTCTACTAAAGAAATTAGCATGTTGGCACATGCCTGTAATCCCAGCTACTTGGGAGGCTGAGGCGGGGGAATCACTTGAACCAGGAGGCAGAGGTTGCAGTGAGCCGAGATTGCACCACTGCACTCCAGCCTGAGCAACAGAGTGAGACTCTATCTCAATTAAAAAAAAAAAAAAAAAAATCCTAAAAACTTTTCCCAAGAATTTATATCTGCCTGCATTTTTTTGTCTTGATTTCCATTATCATATCTGTTTGCCCTTGAGCATGTATTTCTTAATATGTTTTCTTCCTGACTATAAAAGTTATATATGCTTGTGGCAAAAATATTATATAGGATATTTGAAAGATGAAAAGATAACTCATCTGACCCCAATCCCAGTTTGTAGAATATGTGTCATTTTTCTGTGCATAAGCAAGAATATGCATAGCCATGCATACACCCACACCTGTGCACACATGAGAGTTTATATTAGATTTATATATAGATACATAGCATTATATTTTATACACATATACCATTCTGTGCCATTTGTTTTTATTTCAAAGTATATTGGAAATCTTTCCATGTCAGTGAATACAAAGAATTGTGTTTAAATATACCTCTTTATTTCCTCAAATTGTTTCATGTAAAATTGTTTTATTCATACACATCTTATCTTCCCTTGGAAAAGAAAATGGGAAGTCCTCAAGAGCAGGAATAGTTACATACTCATTCTCTTTTCCATTTCATTATTCTCTACTCTTGGTGCATTTATTGCATATTTCACTATTTTTGCTATGGGAAATAAAAGATGCTTGCCTTCTAATCCCTAAGAAGTTATGACCTAGTAGGTAAGAGTCCACATTTTTACATATAATGTTAACACAAGGAAGAAATTGAGAAGCAACACAGATTTCTATTCCTGGAAATATGGCAGTTAGGTTATTTGAACAATCTTCTTGCTGAAAAATAATTGAAACTGTTGAGTACGTATAAGAAAACATCCTCAGAGCAGCAAAGGGCTTAAAAGAGAAGGAATTAAAGGCTAAAATCTGAAGGCAAGTGAAAAATTCAGAAAGAATTGGAGAACTGAAACTTTTTGCGCTTAACATAGAATTCAGCACAATGATTTGGAGGTGGTGAGGTCAGGGAGTTTCTGGGGTGCTCAGAAGTTTCTAGTAATAGACCTGGTAGTAGCTGTACAGGATAATTATTTTCTAAATTTAATGTATATATTTTGTGCACTTTTCTATGTACATGTTATAATTTACGACAAAGGATTAAATGTAAAAGGACGAGTTGCAAAACTATATATATATCATATGATCCCATACATGTGTATTTCTTATAAATGAGTGTGTGTGTGTGTATATTATGTAAATAGGGGTTTGTAATATATACATTTTACACAGATAATAACTATATAAATTTATGTGTATGTATATATAAATGTGTGTATGTTGAGAATGGAAATGTTTGCATGTTTGTGTTTCATATACTTAGAAAAAGACCTGGAGGTACTCACTAAACTACTCACTGAGGGCAGCTCTGAGAGACAGGAAGGGCATGGGGAAGGAGCAAGGAAGGAACTTAGACTTTTTGCTTTATACCACTGCAATTAAATTTTTAAACAATTGTCATCATTTAGTGTGTTTTAAAATCAGATTTCTGAAAAGACTTGACTAGCATCTCTGCCCACTGATAGGAAAGCACTCTCTCCACCATGCTCTATACCACTAAGTACGGCACCTTTCTTTTCTTTCTTTCTTTTTTTTTTTGTCTGATCTTGCTCCTTTTTAACAAGACCTGTCTATGTTTATTTTTACACTTCTTGTACCTACTAAATATTGGTACATAGGAGAGGGTCTATAAATACTGGTGAAAACTGAATGAGTAAATGTACCTTAAGTAGAACAAAAGGCTATAGGCACCCAGCAGTTACACATTTCCTCTGAGGCTCTTGTTACATTTTTTAATCTTCTTCTGTACCTGGCACAGCAGCAAGCATAAAGTTGGCACAGTAAATGCAGGTTGATTTGAATTTAAACAACACTTTGTGGAACTGTAGGCAAATGTGGAGTTCACCATGTGGTGCCTCTCTTGATCCCAGGCAGCAGGGACATGAAATTACCCTCTGAAAAGTAAACTGAGAAGTGAACACCTAACAGATTAAGGTCAAGAGAGGCAACATAATCTTAAGAGACATAAAGATTCTTTGGGGAGTAAGGTTTTTACTATAACCTAATTGAGAGCATTGACGTAATCTTACACACACTCACACAGTCTCCATCAGATTAGCAGTTTTTCTGTCTCTAAAACAGAGAAAACGTAAAGCTATTAATGTCATTGTTATGGTTCCTAACAAAGCACTGTCAGATCAACAACACCTGCCTGATTGAGGCAAGCATTCAGTACACCTGGTAGGTATCTAACCCCTGTGGCACTGGAATCCTACATAATTAACTTCACTTGCTCTGCTTCCACACACACCAAGCTTCCCTCTGGAAATTGCCTTCTCAAGGAGATAATTCACTATCAGGCTGATAGAGTAATTCAGTTATGCCCTATTCTTCTATTGTTCACTGTGAATTAATAAAGTCACATTCTTTTTTTCTCAACACATCAGTGTCTTGTGAGTTTTGTTAGCATGAATCTGCATTCCTGAGTCCAGTCAGTGAGACTGGGTATCAGAGTCTGCAAGGCTCATCAAGGTAAATACTACCTTGTGGCCATCTGTTGGCATGGAGTACTGGATTCCCCAGGTGATGCCCGTCTGCATCGTTGTGTGCCATGTTTCCTTTCCATTCCACACTAGAGTTCTCAGAAGTGATATCTTAAGAACTCCCTAATAATGTGCACATTCCAGTTACAGAGTACTAAGTTATATTACCCCATGACAGTTGACCTCTTCTGAGTGAATATTTTCTGATTAATTTTGCAAATTCCACACCTGTATGGATGAAGAGAATACGTATTGTAGATGCTAGATCATGAGGACTTCCAACACCTCATTTCTAGTCCTGGCTTCACAGCTTCTTCTGGTCCTCATCTCGCTGTCAGTATTGATCCTGGCATCATATTCAAGTCCCCTCCTAACCCGGGTCTCTCTTGCAACAGTGAAAACTAAAGAAGATGGAAGTCACAGTGATTTCAACAAGATTAAGGATAAGAATGCAAGTAGAGCAGGCAGTGAACAAGGTTATAGAAACTTTTTATTCCATTTCCGTCTATCTGTCTTTCCTCAAAACAGTCCCAATGGCATTTCAAAGGGTTTCAAGTTCCATGTAAATTATAGAAAAAAATAAAGCACAAGTTCTCTGTGACATGTTCAACTTATCTATGAATATAACGGAACTGAAACCATATTTCAATAAATTATTAACAGCAATCCCTTGCCAAGAAGGATATCAGCATAGATAACAGGGCAAACCCATTATAACTCTTAAGCGAATCCTGGAATTTTAAAAAAAATGAATGGTGTATCAAATAGGTGCACTGTTAGCTGGGACTTTGTTAAACAGCATTTTTTTTCTTTTCTTTCCTGTGCCTCCCCCTTTCCCACCTGCTCCCAGCCAGAATAATTGATAACTAAATCTCACCATGAATTTATTGGGAATTTACCCACAATAGTTCTCCATTTGTTTTAAGATTTAAAATAATATATTTTTAAATAGTAGATTAAGACTTTACATAAATTTCAGATA
This sequence comes from Theropithecus gelada, assembly GCF_003255815.1. NCBI lineage: Eukaryota > Metazoa > Chordata > Mammalia > Primates > Cercopithecidae > Theropithecus > Theropithecus gelada. The sequence goes on from NC_037676.1 coordinate 127,543,416, forward strand.
GGATAAGTAAATACAGAACCTTGAAAAGACTTATTTTTTACAAACTTCCTTAAAAATTCTTATTTAATTGTTCTGACAATCACAGTTTTGTTTATGTATACAATTGGAGTTCTGCAGTAAGACACTGTGGGATTATTAGTGCATATATCAAAATCATGAGGCTCCTATTCCTGTACATTATTACAGAGCTGTTCTCATATATTGATGTTTAATGATACGGGGCCAAATTATTATTCAAATAATTGCAGACCATTCCTGATTATTTAGATTCTGATTAACCAGTCAATGACTTATTCCCTTTGAGAAAATTTCCCACCCTCTGACTTTCCTTTGATGTTAATGAGGAAGAGGGTCCAGTTTTCATCCCTATTGGCAAGGTTGGTTTCATGGACTGAGCCACCTTAGATGTAAGATCAGTAGCTACTCTGTAGACTTTATGGTAAAGGAAGTTAGGCTAGGTTGCATCAGAATACTCAAAATCAAGCCTGTCACCATATTTGAGAAGAAACTCACAGTATTTTATATACCTTAGTGGATTTGAAACAACATCTTATGATATAAAAAATTAGCATTTTAAAAATCAGGCGGGGCACTGTGGGTCACTCCTGTAATCCCAACACTTGGGGAGGCCAAGGCAGGCAGATCACTTGAGGTCAGGATTTCAAGACCAGCCTGGCCAACATGGTAAACCCCATCTCTATTAAAACTACAAAAATTAGCTGAGCATGGTGGTGCATGCCTGTAGTACCAGCCACTCGGGTGGCTGAGACATGAGAATCACTTTAACCCGGGAGGCAGAGGTTGCAGTGAGCCAAGATCATGCCACTGTACTCTAGCTTGGGCGACAGAGCAAGACTTCGTCTCAAAAAAAAAAAAAAAAATCCAACCAGGTAGTATTAAATATTATGTGCTGATACAAAAAGTTACAAATTTAAAAAGAAAAATCATACTCATTTCCTTCAGTAAATAATTAATGAGAGGCTGAACATAATCAACAGTCATAAATCTATACCTAGAATTTTCAAAACTACCTGTATTTTTCAGAACTTACATTACATTTTCTCATTTTACCAAAGTGCATGAGATAGTATCAAGATTCCTGCTAATAGAAAAGTATATAACCTATGCCATAAATAAAGACGAAAGAGTAGAATGAGTCAGAGAAAGATGGTCACCTGAGAAGTAAAGTGTGTCGCCCACTCTGATCCCTGCCCTATTGCCAAGGCCACTGTCAGCCTTTTCTTTCTCCTTCCTACTGTTGAGGGTCAGGGTCTAAACAGGGATTCACTGGACTGAACTGAAAAGACAACTAGATTATAGAACAGAATTCTCCTGAAGTTGGGCAGCATTAGGGCAAGCTGAAGTTTGCAGTTTTTTTAGTTTTTTGTTTTTTGTTTTGAGAGTCTTGCTCTGTCTCCTAGGCTGGAGTTCAGTGGTGGATCTTGGCTCACTGCAACCTCCTCCTCCCAGGTTCAAGCAATTCTTCTGCCTCAGCCTCCCAAGTACCTGGGATTACAGGCATGTGCCACCACGCCTGGCTAATTTTTGTGTTTTTAGTAGAGATGGGTTTCACCATATTGGCCAGGCTGGTCTTGAACTCCTGACCTCATGATCCGCCCGCCTTGGCCCCCCAAAGTGCGTGGATTACAGGCTTGAGCCACCACTCCCGGCTTGCAGTTTTCAGAATTACATTACTGTCTTCAGACACTGACATACTTTATAATGAAGCCAATCTTTCATGTACTGGCAGCACAGGGACCTTGTATAAATGGCTGAGTAAGCAGAGGTAACTTTTCTCCTTCTATTCTGCCTTCTAAATTCTTTTTTTGCATCATCTGTTCTTCTTCAGTCTTCCAGCAGCCCTCTAACTCTTCTGATTTTTGTCCCTTTTTGGTAATTTTACCATAAGGCTTGACAGGATTAAGTAAATCTCTGCATGTGTGTCTGTGTCTTGTGTGTAATGGTTATTTTTTGTTTTTGTTAGTTTGTAATACACTTAGCATATTCTTGTCTGATCAAATAAACACCAACAGTAATATTTCTTAAATTTATAGAATTATTGGTTTTTGACAGCCTGAAAGTCCTCAAAAAAAAAAAAAGTATGTAAACACAAAATGTTAGGAACAACTACATGGTATTCATGGACCCCTGGTACCTATTTATGGATCCCAGCTGGGTTCAGATCCCTTTCCCATTATGTAGTTTCAAAATTATCAGCTTCCATGGTGATACAGGTTGAATGCCCCTTATCCAAAATACCTGGGACCAGAAGTGTTTTGGATTTCAGACTTTTTTGAATTTTGGAATATTGGCTTTATTCTTATGGGTTGAACATCCCTAATCTGAAAATCTGAAGTCCCAAATGCTCCAATGAGCATTTCCTTTGAGTACGAGGTCAGTCCCCAAAAAGCTTTGGATTTTATGGCATTTCAGATTTTGTATTTTTAGATTAGGGACACTCAACCTGAATTAGAAATACATATATTCATCAGATACTCCTGGAATGCTTACTGTGTGCCAGAAAATGTGCAGGGCACTGAGAGAGCGAAAAGATACTGGCCCACCCATGAAAATGTATAATGCAGTTGAGGGGAGACAGGTAATCAAATATACAATTATAATACAGAATACATTCAATAATAGTGGAAGTACATATATTTAAGAGAGCATGTCAGATGAATATTTAAGTCAGCTTTAGGGCATCAAGAAATTCTCCTTACAATTATATCTGGGTTTGTTTTTTGAAGAAGAAGGAATGCTATGTTTAAAGTCAAGAGAGTTAAGACTTATATGTCATATTGAGAAATTTCGATTTGATTTTAAAGGACCTTACATTGAAGGTTAATAAGAATTGATCTGTAACTGAAAAAGGTAACTGTAGCATGGAGGTGGGTTGGAGGAAGCAGAGTCGGAGGTTAGGAAACTATGGTAGTAAGCCAGGTAAACAATAGTGGTGATTTTAACAAAAGTACTGATAGTGTAAGTTGAAAAGAAGTGAATGAGATGAAAATATAAGAATTGGAAATCACAGAATTTAGTAATTGAATTTATTGCTTCAACAAATATTGTTGAACTGCTATGTGTTAGGCATTCTGTTAGATATGGTGGGGAACAAGAGAGACACCCTCTCTGTCCTCAAGTCTAGTGGTGACTTCAGGGCTTTTAGCGTGGACAATTTCAGTGGATGATGGATGCCATTTACCAGAAATGGAACAGACAGGTGTCTCAGACCAAAGATCCCCACATGTGAGAACTGCTTATTTAATGCTCCTTTTGAGATTTCAAGATGTCCCTGTGATTGAGAATCACTGTGTCTAATGGAAGTGTATCTCTATATAAACAATATTTAGGGGAGGAGTTTGAGAACCACTGGTACAGGTGGTAGTTGAAGCCAAGAAGTAGATATTACCCAGGAAATATATGTAGAAAGAGAGGAAAGGATGGCTGAGGACTGAACCTGGCAAACCCATGGAGAGAAAAGAAGAACCTGATGGGGAAACCAGAAAAGCATAAAGAATCTAGCATATTTTCCAAGATAGAGCCAATAGAATCAAAGGGAAGAAAAGCAATATGGCAACAACAGACAGCTGCAGGGCATATTGGATGGGCTTCTGGTTCAAGGTGATGACCTGAGCATACATATGAAACGCCAAACGTTCATCACCACCTCCACCATCCAACTCCAATTGTATCACCTCTGAAGTGTCCAAATGAATTTAGTAGAAAAAAGTCTTTATCACTGCAGACCACCAGGAAAAGGTGCCATGCAAATGCCTAGCTTAACAAAACTTGTTTCCAGCAAGAACTGTTAGCTTATGGTTCATCCCATGCTAAGGAGGACCCTACCTGGAAAGTAAACAGAGGGGCCTCTGACCAGTGCTCACAAATATCCTTCAGCTTACAACAGCAGGAGCTGGAGACCTGGGTGAACTGCAGCGTAGTTGTGGAAGAGGAGCGGGGACATATTTTGAAATGTCTGGAGCCTCTGGTAATTACATAGGTACTAGAGAAGAGAGTCCCCCACTCACAGCACAAACACATACCCATGTGATGGCTCAGAATTCTCACATGGTTTACTCTCGGCAAAGTCAGGCTAACTGCAGAACAGACAGTGCTAGCTGCCTATGGGTCACAGTGATAGACAAAGAGAGAGGAGAGTCATCTAAGCTGCAGTCACTTTTTTTCTTTTGCTGGAACCTAAAAGTTTTTATTAAAAACCCACAACATTTTTGATAGAACACTCGCAATTCTCAATATTGGTTACATGTAGACTATCTGGGTAAGCAATGTGGAAAAAATCACCAGACATGGAAATGTCTGTGCCAGAAACTGTGCAGGGCAATGAGATAGAGTGAAAAAGACACTGGCTCACCCCTGAAAAGGTACAATGCAGTTGAGGCAACAGGCAATGAAATATGCAATTATAATACAGAATACATTGAATAATACTGGAAGTACATATACTTAAGAGAGCATGTCAGACGAGTATTTAAGTCAGCTTTAGGGCATCAAGAAATTCTCCTTAAGTGACAAGATTGTTTGTTCTCTGAAGAAGCAGTGCTATGTTTAAAGTCGAGAGAGTTACAGACTTATGTGTCATATCGAGAAATTTGGATTTGATTTTAAAGGACCTTAAGTTGAAAGATGTTCCAAAAGGGAAGATTCAAAAGAAGACTGTGAGCAACCATAGCAAATGGGCTCCTTTGAAGCAACCTTGCAAAAATAATAATTTTTTTAAAAAACCTCTAAATTTCTAATGTGTATTGTCATTGGAAATTGAGGAGTGATTGTGTTGATAAAATCGAGAATCATATCTCAATAAAATTGTTATTAAACAGAAAGTAATGACGATTCACTTTTAAACATATTCTCACAAAATTATTACATTTTAAAGAACTATAAGCATCCAGATGTGTGAGAGTTGGGTAAGGTGGAGTGAGGGAGGAGATGGTTATCTCAAAGGAAAGAGAATTACTTTGTATCCAGTTACCTAATAGTCCCGCATGCTAAAAATAATGGAGCATCCATCACCTTAGGCATTAGAGGGGAAAAGGCTATTGCTCAAATTTTACAGCTTACTGAGGCATCTTTTCGTCAAAGAGCAACAGCAAGATCATCTTTGACACTGAAAGACTCACAACATATCCCACTTCTGTATAAATCCCCGGAAAAGCAAAATTTATAAAGGCAAGGTGGAGCCACACAAGTAATTAATCAGAATAAAGAACTCAAGAAAGGGAAGATATTATAAGAGTAATTTTTTTAAGTAGCATAGAATTAATTGTGACTCGCAGTTGTTAACATAGTGGTGAGCCATAAAGCTAATGATAAATGATTCCTCAAAAAAGAATAATGTAACAGACTAATAGCAGGGATCTGCAATTATAGAATGTTTCTCAACAATTAGGCAGGAGGAAGACAAAAGAGTCCAAGGAGAGTAAAAAATAGCTGTTTTATAATCAGCATTGATAAAAAAAATACAGGATAAAGAAAGTTCACCTGTAATCCCAGCACTTTGGGAGGCTGAGACGGGCAGATCACGAGGTCAGGAGATCAAGACTAGCCTGGCTAGCACAGTGAAACCCCGTCTCTACCAAAAAAAAAATACAAAAAACTAGCCGGGCGAAGTGGCGGGCGCCTATAGCCCCACCCCAGCTACTCGGGAGGCTGAGGCAGGAGAATGGCGTAGACCCAGGAGGCGGAGCTTGCAGTGAGCTGAGATCTGGCCACTGCACTCCAGCCTGGGCGACAGAGCAAGACTCCATCTCAAAAAAAAAAAAAAAGAAAGAAAGTTCAAAGTTAAGCAGTAGCAGAGTAAAAATAGGATGAATAACTTCCTAAGTTACTCGTTCTGTTCATTAAAGAGAGGAGGGGAAAAAACTTCTTAATCAATATGGCTAAGGGGAGAGGGAACTTCTTAATCTATATGGCTAAGGGAGGCGGGGAGAAACCATTCTGGAAGCACAAAAAACAAACCATAGCTTTAAATTAAAACCAAACATTTATTACCATGCAGTGACTACCCTATGTTGTTAAAAGACAAGGATTCAAATTGGCTTTTAAAAAAAATTCAACAACTATATGGTCCAAAGGTACATCTTTAAAAATATAATAATAGAGAAGTTGAAAACATATACCAGACAACAAACTAAAAAATTTGGGGTGCTACTGTTGAATTACAGGCAAAGTATTATACTGTGCAACTTTATTATTTTTTGCTGTTAAAAATTCAGTAAACACTGGCAAAGCAATCCTCTTAAAACTTTCATCCTATCAGAACACATTTGGAAGTACAAGGATTGGAAGAAACACAACTGCTGTTGCAATTTGGACTTTCTTTTCAGAGTAAATGAACATTCGCACACAAAAGATATAGAGGAGTGACTGCTCAAAGCTGAAATTAACAACTACACATTGTACTTTGCATGCTACAGAAAGTAATTTACAAGGTCAATTAAATATTTATAAGATTTATACTGGCCACAAAGAGAATTTTAAGGGATTTTAAACATTGAAATTGGCCAAGCGCTGTGGCTCACACCTGTAATCCCAACCCTTCGGGAGGCCAAGGCAGCAGATCACCTGATGTCAGGAGTTCAAGACCAGCCTGACCAAGATGGTGAAGCCCCATCTCTACTAAAAATACAAAAAATTAGCCTGGCATGGTGGCGGGCACCTGTAAGCCCAGCTACTCGGGAGGCTGAGGCAGGAGAATCACTTGAACCTGGAAGGCAGAGGTTGCAGTGAGCCGATACTGCACCACTGCACTCCAGCCTGGGTGACAGAGCAAGACTCCATCTCAAAGAAAATATGAAATTAGGAATAAAAAGAGGTATATAACCATAGATGTGTTGGGAATTTTTTTTTAATATATTTGAAAAGTAATATTTTTAACTCTGTGACAATTCAATTTTAACTCTGTGACAATTCAATCCGCAAAATGAATCTTTCCTTTCCTTTCCTTTTCCCTCCCTCCCCTCCCCTCCCTTCCCTTTCCTTTTTTTTTTTTTTTTTTTTGAGACAGAGTCTCGCTCTGTCACCCAGGCTAGAGTGCAGTGGTGCAATCTCAGCTCACTGCAACCTCTGCCTCCCAGGTTCAAGCGATTCTCCTGCCTCAGCCTCCTGAGTAGCTGGGATTACAGGCGTGCATCACCATACCCGGCTAATTTTTGTATTTTTAGTAGAAACGGGCTTTCACTATGTTGGTCTGGCTGGTCTCGAACTCCTGACCTCATGATCCACCCGCCTCGGCCTCCCAAAGTGCTGGGATTACAGGTGTGAGCCACTGCGCCTGGCCCCAAAAATGTTTTCTTAAATGACCACAATGAGCCTCAAATGGCTAACAACTATAAATGACATTGACAAAAACAGAATTTAAAGAAATACTTCTCCTTCCCCCGAAATGCAAATTCCAGACATATTTATTATCACTCAATTCTGTCAAACTTTGAAGGAACACAAATGTCCTATGTTATCTAATCTATCTCAAAGCATGGAAGCGTCTCGTGAAACTTTGCATTTTATTTTATGAAGCTAGGATATCTATGACCAAATTATTTTTTTCCTCATCTTTATTGAGGTATGATTGAAAAATAAAAACGTTATGTACAAGTCTATAGCTTAATGTTTCTATATAGATATGAATTATGAAATTGTCCCCACAATCAAGGTAATTAACATATCTGACACCGCATAATTACCATTTTCCTTTTTTTTCTTTTTCTCTTGTGTGGTTAAAATACTTAAGATCAGCATTCTTAAGTATTTCAAACAAGTCTCAAGTATACAATACAATATTGTTAACTATAGTCACATTGCTTTACTATGAATAAATTCTGTATTTTTTTTTTTTTCTTAAAATATTAAGAGGCCTGGCACGGTGACTCACACCTCTAATTCTAGCGCTTTGAGAGACTGAGTGGGGCGGGATTGCTTGAGTCCAGGAGTTAGAGACCAGCCTGGGCAACATGGCGAAACCCTGTCTCCAAAAAATAACAAAAAAATTAGCTGGGAGTAATGTCGTGTGCCTGTAGTCCCAGCTACTCAGAAGGCTGAGGTGGGAAGGTTACCTGAGCCCAGGAGGTCAAGGCTGCAGGGAGCCATGTTCATGCCACAGCACTCGAGCATAGGCGACAGAGTGAGACATTGTCTTCAAAAAAAAAAAAACACTTCTACTAAAACCACGTGTAGGAAATCTTAAGTCAAATAGCAAATATTAATAAAATCTGGCAGAATATTGAAAGATTCCTAAATGTGACCAGCTAAGATTTGGCTCACACCTGTAATCCCAGCACTTTGGGAGGCCGAGGCTGGTGGATTACCTGAGGACAGCAGTTCGAGACCAGCCTGGCCAACACGGTGAAACCCCTACTCTACTGAAAATACAAAAATTAGCTGGGTGTGGTGGCAGGCGCCTGTAATCTCAGCTACTCAGGAGGCTGAGGCAGGAGAATCACTTGAACCCAGAAGGCAGAGGTTGTAGTGAGCTGAGATCTCATCGTTGTACTCCCGCTGGGCAACAAGAGCAAAATTCTGTCTCAAAGAAACAAAGATGTGTCTCACTAATGTAGCATTTGTTCATCATTAGAAAAATCCATAAAATGGTAATCACATTAAGAGATCAAGAGGAAAGCCATTTTCAGTCATTACTACTAAGACAAGCTGTAATATTACTCCAGGTGCTAGTGAACAAGCAATGAACTAAAGTGACCACTTTCCTTGTGAAACTTAAGATCCAATGGGAGAATGACAGTAAACAGACAACTATTATAATAGGTGCATGGAAGATTTTGGTGTATGTTAGATTTTCAAATCTGTGGAGAAAAGTTGGCTCATTCAATAAAAAAATTTTGAAACCATTGATTAATGTCTTAATAACTATATGTTAAATCTAAAAATTATACTTTAGACTTAAATATGTTACAAATGAATTGAAGATTTTAACATTAAAAATTGAAACCAAACTGTGAAAAGAAACAGTCCGGAGTATTTATATTACCTTATGTTTTGTTTGACCTTTTCAGTCAGGTCAGAAGGAAGCATGCTTGGGAAGATTTATGAGCTGAAGGATAATATTGCCCTACTTCTGAGACAATAAAGACAAAAGCAATTGCTTCAAACTTGCAAGCATTCAGCAAAGCATAACATGGTTGCAAGATGTATTATATTTGAAGATTTTACAAAGAACTGAAACTGCAAGGGGCAAAATTAATATCATTAGGCCAAGGCAGGCAGATCACTTGAGGTCAGCAGTTCAAGATCAATCTGGCCAACATGATGAAACCCCATCTCTACTAAAAATACAAAAATTAGCTGGTCATGGTGGTGCATGCCTGTAGTCCCAGCTACTCAGGAGGCTGAGGCAGGAGAATTGCCTGAACCAGGGAGGCGGAGGTTGCAGTGAGCTGAGATCACACCACTTCACTCCAGCATGGGCGACAGAGCGAGACTCCATCTCAAAAAAAAAGTCAACATCATTCCTTGATACATTAAGTTTTTTCAGAGAAAGTCCAGCTGTACTAATGAGACTCACTAACATTTTTCAAATGTATTCTATGTATTGCTTCATGTAGTACTTAAGACAGTCATTGGAAGTATGCAGATAGGGTTTTATAGGGAAGGATATGGAGACACAGAGGATCATAGTAGCTTGCCCTAGAGCACTCAGGTATAATAACTGGCAGAGCCAGTGGCCAGGCATGGTGGCTTATGCCTGTAATCCGAGCACTTTGAGAGGCTGAGACAGGCAGATTACTTGTGGTCAGGAGTTCGAGACCAGCCTGGCCAACATGGTATAACCTTGTCTCTACTAAAAATACAAAAAATTAGCCAAGTATGGTGGCACATGCCTTTAATCCCAGCTACTAGGGAAGCTGAGGAACAGGAATCTTTTGAACCAGGGAAGCAGAGGTTGTAGTGAGCCAAGATCATGCCACTGTACTCCAGCCTGTGTGACAAAGCAAGACTCTGTCTCAAAAAAAAAAAAATAGGCAGAGCCATGATTGCAATTCAATGTTGTACCAGAGTCCACTTTATTATACTGTTCCAAACATGATTCTAAATTTTAAAGATCTCAAAAAACAGGTTCCTTAAGATGAATTCAGAGAAGGGAGAAATTTCACTTAATCTGCTTCAGGAGTAAGTTTGGATGATAGCATCCCCACATCACAGCTGGCAGTCCATTTGGAGCTTGTGAGAATCCCTTTCTCACCTACATGCAGTCTTTGTCAGAAAGATATTCATGAGGAGTGTTCAGGACTCAAGTTTCATTCAGTTGACAAAATAACTTCCAGAAAATCACTTTGAAAAAATTTTGGGCAAAACATTTCTCTGTTTACTCCAAAACAAATGAGTGGACTTTGAATGCCACCTACTCACTTCACCAACATACATTTGCAGAGCTGGTTTTTCTCCATTTGTGACTATAAAAGGAAAGCAGTGCAATCAAGCCTGGCCCACTTTGAGTTCTCTTTCCCACACCCAGTTTGATTGAAGGACACAAGATTCCTTCAAGAAGAATACTCAGTGCTTATGTGGGCATCACATGATCAAAGTTTCTAAGCAAAAAATTTTTTTTTCCAAAACCTGACATTGTTTTAGGTTTAGGATGATGATGATCATTATTATTTCAAACATTAAAGGCAGACCTGAGATTTTTAAGTTTATTTAAGGTGGTTTGAACTTTTGAAAACATTCAGAAATTACCAGCTACTATTAGGAGGAATTAAAAAAAAAAAAAAATTGGGAAACACTATTTAATTATTTATTTATTTATTTATTTATTTATTTATTTATTTTTGAGATGAAGTTTTAAAGCTCTTCTTGCCCAGGCTGGAGTGCAATGGCACAATCTCGGCTCACTGCAACCTCTGCCTCCTGGGTTCAAGCTATTCTCTTGCCTCAGCCTCCCAAGTAGCTGGCACTACAGTCATGTACCACCATACCTGGCTAATTTTTGTATTTTTAGTAGAGATGGGGTTTCACCATGTTGGCCAGGCTGTTCTAGATTTCCTGACCTTGGGTGATCCACCTGCCTCGGCCTCCCAAAGCCACCACACCCAGCAACACTATTTTATATGTATTATTTTTGGTATGGAAATGTAAAGATACCTATAATGTATTAAAAAAAAAAAGCATCCTTTCATCCACCCAGATTTTTCTAGCCCTCTTACTTTTATTTTAATTAATCCAAGAAAGATGTGTTATAGCCTATTAAGGTTAGACTACCTCTATTGATATATTACTGTGGAAATGTTCATAGCATTAAACACCTACTGTTTCCTTACTGTAAGTAAACATTTGTTAACTAAAAACAACCTGCTTTTTTACTTGTTTCACTTACATTCTCATGAATTCTGATTTGTCTTAAATTTTTATAGCTGTAATTTCATCCAATTCTTATTTATTTGGTTATATGTCTCTTGCAGACATTTCTTAGGATTTGTTTTGTTTTTTAAGAGACGGGGTCTTGTTCTTTCACTCAAGCTGGAGTGCAGTGGTGCCAGCATAGCTCACTGCAGCCTCACCCTCCCCAGCTCAAGAGATCCTCCAACCTCAGCCTCCCAAGTAGCTGGGATAACAGGTGTGAGCCACAACACTCCGCCCATTTCTTAGTTTTTATGTTTGAAATCAGTCTGAATCCTGATCTTTACACAGGAAGATTTATGTTGACAGTTGATAATAATGTTGATTATAACATTAATATTAACCTACACTCACTAAATCTTCACTAGGTGACAGTAAAACAACATGCACAGTGTGATCCTATTTTTATAAAGTATATTTTAATTTATGATAAGCTGTGCAGAAAAGTTATATATGCAGCTGTTAAAAGTAGTTGTCTTTGATGCTAGGACTGCAAATGATCTGAATTTTTATTTATATGTGTGTTTAAAATTTCTATAGTAAAAGTGTACTGGTTCCATAATTTAAAAGTTTAATAAGGGAATAATATAGTCAGCTATAGGACAAAGCAGATAAATGTCAATAGCTTTCTTATATACTACCCATACCCGTTAGAAAGTTTCAGGGAGACACAGGGAACAGAATAAATAAGCAAACAAAAATTTCATTCTCAATAATGACATAATACATAAAATGTCCACAAATGAACTGGAAAAAAAAATAAATATTTTCAAAAAGAAAATTTAAATTTTTCAGAGATCTTTGAAACAATGAAAAATTATATCACAGGTCTTAATGGGAAGACAGTGATTTTTAAATGGGAGAGACTTGAATATGATTAAATATTAATGTAAAAGAGGAAACTTAGAGTTTACATACAATGGAAGGGATAGTTTTTCAAGTAGACTCAGTGAATATGAGTAGACATGCAGTTTGAGTGAGAGGTAGAAAATAGATTTTTTTCAAAACCTGACATTGACTTTTCCAAGTTTCCGGCATATATTCCTGGGCAGAAGATCTCAATAATAGCAAAAATAGCAACCATTTATTGGATGCCCTTATGTCTTAGACAACATAATAGTTATTTTAATAATTAGCTGATTTAATCTTTACCACCTTCTGCAAGCTATCTTCATTAGCTCCACTTTTTAAATAAAGAAGCAGGCTTTTAAAGCAAAGTTAAATCATTTACTCAAGGTCTTACAGGAGCTAAATGTCAGAGCTAGGATTTGAACTTAGACCTGTAGTCTAATATCTTTTTTCCCTACAGTATACTGCATTATACTGCCACCCTAAGACCTGCACCTCAGAAGGGGAAGCAGGCTTAGGGTTAGACTTTTTAACATGTTGAATCTAAGAGATTTACACAATATCACTTTGGTGACAAACCATCGAAATATGGTCTGGAGTCTGAGGAAAGAATCAGCTGAAAATATACTTACAGATGTCATCTGGAGATGGTTGAATCCTTGTAATCCTAGCTGAGATTGCCTAGGAGAGTGTAGTCAGCAAAAAGAGGATAGCACCAATTCTGGGAAAACGAACTTTTAAGAGACTAGTAAAGAGAAGCTAATGTATGAGACTGGAAAGGGATGACAGATAGAAAGAAGAGAAGCAAATATGTAAAATGACACACCCCTACCGGCCGGGCGCGGTGGCTCACGCCTGTAATCCCAGCATTTTGAGAGGATGAGGCGGGCGGATCACAACGTCAGGAGATTGAGACCAACCTGGCTAACACAGTGAAGCCCGTCTCTACTAAAAGTACAAAAATTAGCCAGGCGTGGTGACGGGCGTCTGTAGTCCCAGCTACTCGGGAGGCTGAGGCAGGAGAATGGCGTGAACCCGGGAGGCGGAGCTTGCGGTGAGCCGAGATCACGCCACTGCACTCCAGCCTGGGCAACAGCAAGACTGTCTCAAAAAAAAACAAAAAGCTGTTTCATCAGTGTTAAGATCTATATTTTCTTGCATTTGACTCTCTCAAAAATTGGCATGTGTCTTATTATCAATGAGGTAATTGGCAGCACATAAATTAGTAGTGCATAAAAGGGACATCTTATAACTGAAGGAATATTTTAATCTGGTAATTGATGGTTTAAAAATCAATCATGCTTATCCATTTCTAAGTTATTTTAGAATGAAAGCGTACGTTTAACTTTTATAGTCTATTAAGTAGTGCATAGATTAGATTAAATGAATGGTTACCTGTTAGATGGGTAGTTCTGGAGTTAAGAGCGTAAGCTCCGGAAAAAGCCAAGGTTATTTAAAGTGTCCCCACCTACCAGCTGAGTCCTTTGGGTGAAACTCTTTACTCCCTTAAACCTAAATTTTCTTCCCTATAGAACACAGATTAAAAGTTTATTTATTAAGATTGTTGTATTGATTAAATGACATAGTACACGTAAAGTACTTAGCACTGTACCTGGCAAATGGTAAGCTCTCAGTCAATGATAGGCATTCTCATGATTTCCGATTGGAAAGAAAATGATGCCTTTCCCAACCTACCCCAGGCTACTGCCATTTCTCTTTAAGTAAAGCTAGATTATATCTGAAATAGGCAAATATGGAAGTTTATATACACTTATGGGAGCTACATGTTCCCTTCTCTTGAAGGATATTAAACTGTGGTATCTGCTAGAGAATTTGAATTAGCAGGTGTATGCAGATTCTGAGCCTTTTTTGTGCTCAGCTCACAGCCTATGCTGAATACATAACAAAGTACTGACTGATAATGTTTAACCCCTAGGGGCAGGCTTTCTTTTCGCCCTGAGCCAAAAAGATGCAATCTTTGTGGATGGGTGTTTGGGGAATTCCTGCAATATATCTTAGATGGAGAGTTTTGGGTGGGGTTTTGTTTTTATGTTTGTTTTATTTCGTTTTGTTTTGCTTTCCACTTTCCACTTCAACTGTGATGCATTCCAGGTAGTTTCTCAGGTATACTGGATGAAAAGTAGTAACTGCATAAGCATTAGTTTGAGAATATAGATAATGTTATAAATCTTCATCTTGGTTTGTATTGTATAAAGGCAGCATCTCATGTGACTTATCTTTATATGAAATTGCTAAATTAGTATTGTTCCTTTCCTCCAGAAAGCTTAAAATGAAGTCGTATAGACAGCCTGATTTAAAAGATAATTACTATTCCATTTCCTAAATGTTCTACCATGCAAGGAGAATTTGGAGGGAAAAAAAATGTTTATTCCTTTGGGGAGAATTATTTTTTCTTTGTCTTGGTAAAATGTTACCACATATGCAGTTAAATGACAATTCCCCACCAAAACAAATTTTTTTGGCAGTCATAGTCATCATGACTTCTCCTATAAGATTATCCTAATGTTCAGGATTCTCCTCAAAAGGCCTAGAAGATAACAAATATTTTTCTAAGTGTGTTTCTAAGGGCTGTAGCTAAGCATCTTTCTTAATTCATCAAACTACCTTTTTTTATTCAGTCAAAATTTACCTTTTAAATTTGGCTTGTAATTTGGTTTTCATTGGTATCAAAGTATTCTCTTTTGACTTTAAGATTACATTTAATAATTCAAACTCTAATATCTCTGTTGAAACACTGTGTTTCAGTCGTGTTTGAAGATGTCTAACAACAAAAGTCTTTTGCATTTTTCATATTCTGTTTAATGGCTGGATGCATGTCAGTGCATAGGATTTGAGTCATTAGTGTGCCACAAAACATTTTACCAAGAAATGGTGCGTCATCAAATAATTGAATTACAATGGTAGCTGTAAATGGGACCCAGTTTACAAAAGTAAATAGTGTCCCCTTTTACAAGAAAGAAAATTCACCATGTTCATTCAGATTCTGAAGTTTAATTAGCTTTAACTTGCTAAAAGAGAGAAATTGAACAAGTAAATAGCATGTACTTCACCATATATAGCAAATCCTGAATCACTGCCATTTTTTATATAACTGACCCACATGGGTTCTTTGCTTGTTCTTTATCTGTTTACCTCAGTTGTTTTTTTTTTTTTTTTTTTAATAAAGAACTATAATGTGATTGGCTTGTAAATTCTTCCCATTTCTAAAATGCTATAAGACTTTAAGCCTAATTTCCTTTGAGCCTTAATCCTTTTGCTAATTGATGTGACTGAGTTGTCTGGAATCAACCTCCTTGGTGCGGATGACTGAGACTGTGACGTTCTATGGAAGGAGTTTCGTCCAGGAATGAATCCTTTCTTTCAGCAAGCATATGCCGTGCCAGCTGAGTCCTGAAAGAGCTCATGGTCTCCTAAAGGAATGTAGTTGTTTTACGACATGGCCCCCAAAATTATTTGACACTCTTCTCATTAACAAGTGGGACTCTGCCACCTCCCCTTGGATCTGGGCTTTGTAACTGCCTGCCAATAGAATATGGTGGAAGTGACGCATCGTATCAGTTTCTGGGCCCAGACCTTAAGAACCTAGCAGCTTCCACTTCCTGTCTCCTTGTATGCTCACTCTTGGAACCCAGCTACCATACTGTGATGAAGCCTAAAGACCCAAGCAGAGAGGAACCAACAGCTAGTCCCAGCTTGTCAGCTGTATGAATGAGCCATCTTGGAGGTGGATTCTCCACCTCCAGGAGAGCTCCCCCAGCTGATGCTACATGAAACAGAGACAAGTCATCAGTCATCCATCCCCACTGTGCCCTGCCCAAGTTTGTGAGCACAATAAATGACTGTTGAGATAAGCCATGGAGTTTAGAAGTGATTTGTTGCTGGAACAAGGAGATAGACACATAAACAATTTTTGAAGCAGTGTAGAATTACAATGACAGTGATATGTACTATGTATCACAGGAACACTGAGTCGAGTCACCTAATCCTTCCTTCATCATCAAGGAAGACTTCCTCAATGAATGAGATGGCAACTGAACTGAATCTCAGGTTAACCAGGTTGGGGAATAAAGGGTGGCGTGTTCTAGGCAGAGGGGACAACAGTGTGATCACAAGCAGAGAGGAAGGAAACAACATGGTGTGCAGAAGGAATTATGAGCACTTAGGTGTTGCTGAAGCATAAAGCTGGAATAGGAAGTACTAATTATGTAGCCAGAGATATTGGCAAAGGTTGAATCATGAAGGCCCTTGTATGCCATGTGAAGGCATATTGTGTACAGACAACTTGTTATTTTCATTATTGTTGTATTGCATTTAGGATTGGTGCTATCTGATCAGGTTTGTGTTTTAGACAATCCTTCTATCAACAGTGGGGAAGGTGGATTTCAGGGTTTGAATCCTGAAGCATGAAGACCGGTCAGATGGCCATTGCAGCAGTTCAGGCAAGGACATTGAGGACTAAATTAAGACTGTGATGGTGAGGATGGTGAAGAGAAACTAGATTCAAGAAATAGGTGGTTTTAAAAAGAAGTATTTAGAGGGTAAAAAGAATACTAACTGGCCGGGTACAGTGGCCCACGCCTGTAATCCCAGCACTTTGGGAGGCTGAGGCGGGTGGATCACAAGGTCAAGAGATCAAGACCATCCTGGCCAACATGGTGAAATCCCTGTTTCTACTAAAAATACAAAAATTAGCTGGGCATGGTGTCATGCACCTGTAGTCCCAGCTACTCAGTAGACTGAGGCAGGAGAATCACTTGAACCTAGGAGGTGGAGGTTGCAGTGAGCTGAGATTGAGCCACTGCACTCCAGCTTGGGGACAGAGTGAGACTCCGTCTCAAAAAAAAAAAAAAAAAAACTACTAACTGATTATAGTAATTTATAGTATATATAGTAGATTGTAGTATATATAGAAGGGAGGAAGGAGACAGTGAAAGAGGACCCTCAGATTTCTAAGTTAGATGAAAGCTAGATGCCAGTGCCACCAGAAAGGAGTGAGGGGGAATATAAGGAGGATGACAATGCAGGGGAAAAGCTAGAGAGTACAGCTTTGACGTGCTGGATTTGTGAAGTCTCTGGCATCCATGCAGTAATGTCAATGAGGCAGTTGGAAATACCTGTCAAAATTAAAGGAGATTTAAGTTGTAAGAAAAGATTTGGCAGCCATTGTCACAAAGGTGCTAGCTGAAATTATGAATAGACAAGGTCACCCAGGGTAAGAGTGTTCAATTAAAAAAGAAGAGGGCTGTCGGGTGCGGTGGCTCACGCCTGTAATCCCAGCATTTTGGGAGGCCAAGGCGGGTGGATCACGAGGTCAGGAGATCGAGACCATCCTGGCGAACACAATGAAACCCCGTCTCTATTAAAAATACAAAAAATTAGCTGGGCATGGTGGCACACACCTGTAGTCCCAGCTACTAGGGGAGGCTGAGGCAGGAGAATTGCTTGAACCTGGGAGGTGGTTGCAGTGAGCCGAGATTGTGCCACTGCACTCCAGCCTGGGTGACAAAGCAAGACTCTGTCTCAAAAAAAAAAAAAAAAAAAGGGCTGAAGGTGAAACTCTGGGAGTGCCCTGACATGTAGAAGTTAGTTAAAGGAGTCCAGGCCTGTAATCCCAGCACTTTGGGAAGCCTAAGCGGGCAGATCACTTGAGGTCAGGAGTTCGAGGCAAGCCTGGCCAACATAGTGAAGCCCCATCTCTACTAAAAATACAAAAATTAGTCAGGCATGGTGGCACATGCCTGTAATCCCAGTTATTTGGGAGGCTGAGGCAGGAGAATCACTTGAACCCAGAAGGCAGAGGTTGCAGTGAGCTGAGATTGTGCCACTGCACCCTAGCCTAGGCGACAGAGCAAGGTTGCATCTAAAAAAAAAAAAAGACAGTTAAAGGAAAATTTGCCCACAAAAGAGATGGAAAAAGAATGATCCAAGAAGTTCCAGGAGAACCAAGAAGGAGGAGTCATCTCAGAAACCAAAGGCGGAGAGTTTGAAAAAGGGGGTAACCTCCTATGTCAATTGTAAACAGTCAGTCCAGTAAGATAAGCATTGAGGAGGGGTCATTGGTGACTTTTACCAAGCTGGACAAAACCAAATTTCAATGAATAAGTGCATAGAAAGTAAGAAAATAGACACCAGTGGTACAGCCAAGGCAATGAAGAGTAGCTAGAGAAGAACACAGGAGCATGAGAGGGTGGTGGTGGTGGTTTTAGAGGGATGGAAAATACGTAAATACTTTTATGACCCAAAGAGCTCATGCCATTAAAGGGAGGAGGTTGAAGAGAGAACAGAAAGATGTGATTCATGTTGTAACATCTATTCAGAGATAGAAGGGCAGAGAGTCAAGGGCAGTCTTTTGGGATACAGTAAGTGTGGGTATAGATGTAAATAGTTTTATAAGAGTAGGGCAGGAGATCGAAGATTAAAGCTGATGGACTTAATTTTTTTCTGTGAAACAGGAGACAAGTTTGTTCACTGGGGAAATGAGTATAGCAGGGATTGATAGCTGTATTAAAGACAGTGGTGAATCTTAGAGTAATCTTTTAAGAAAATGGAAACAAGGGCTAGCTCACAAGAGGCAAGAAGGATTGATAGGTGACCCAGAGGCCCAGTTGACATTGGAGATTATGGTCTTATACTAGTAATCACCTGCATAGTTGAGTGCTTTCATTCAAGGGAATACCCCACCCCCATCCCATTCACCCCCTCCTCCCCCCGCCTCACTTTCCTGGCTCCCCAGAGGCAGGGAGAATGAGCAAGCCTCCATAGGAAAGCAGCCTCAGCCTGGACAAAAGCAAAATTTTGTTTAATACAAGAGATGGAGCATTCTGTGTGCAACTGGAGGATGGCTTGTTTTTTGTTTTTTATAATGGCATGAAGGTTCCAAAAAGTAAAATAATAGAAAAGATTAGAAGGGACTCGAGAATGAGAAAAGCCACAGATAAGAAAACCCAGAGGAGTAAGAGGATGAGGGTAATGGAGAGAGATGGGGGGGTTATGGGAGTGGCAATGTGATTTGCTTCTTATTTAGTTGCCAGAGGTTACTTGAAGGAAAGACTTGGTTGGAAGCTATTGCCTGCCATTTCCTTGCTACAAGACATTGTGGTCACACAACTGACCAGTGATCCTTAACAGTTTCTGGCCTGCTCACAGAGTTTTGTTTTCTGTTTTTGAGACGGAGTTTTGCTCTTGTTGCCCAGGCTGGAGTGCAATGGCACGATCTCGGCTCACTGCAACCTCCGCCTCCTGGGTTCAAGCGATTCTCCTTCCTCAGCCTCCCAAGTAACTGGGATTACAGGCATGCGCCATCACACCTGGCTAATTTTGTGTTTTTAGTACAGACAGGGTTTCTCCTTATTGGTCAGGCCGGTCTTGAACTCCCGACACAGGTGATCCACCCACCTCGTGCTGGGATTACAGGTGTGAGCCACCGCACCCGACCTACTCACAGTTTTGTAAAGAGAAAGTGAGAGTCCCGTACCAGACAGATGGGCTCCTCCTGAGTGAACGCTGCCAGCCCCAGAGTTTGCAGTAGGGCAGGAGTCCCCAATCTGTGGCCTGTTAGGAACTGGGCCACACAGCAGGAGGTGAGCAGCGCACAAGCAAGCATTACCGCCTGAGCTCCACCTTCTGTCAGATCAGCGGTGGCATTAGATTCTCACAGAAGCATGAGCCCTATTGGTTGTGCACTCCTTATGAAAATCTAACTAATGCCTGATGATCTAAGGTGGAACAGTTTCGTCCAGAAACCATCTTCGTGTCCTCCCTACCCCCACCCTGGCCACACCCCGGTCTGTGACAAATTGTCTTCCATGAAACCGGCCCCTGGCACCAGAAGTTGGAGACAACTGCAGTAGCGTACTTGCTTGAGTTATCCCATAGAGTTGTGGAACAGCAGCATCTTACCCTTGTGGCCTACTCTTGTTATTACAGTACCCACAAATTTAACAATAGTAATCATAATATAAACAATAGCTTATATTTATATGGCTTTATGTTTATTAAATGCTGCTTTCAACAACTCTACAACAGGGTAGGTAATGTTATCTCGTTCATAGGTCAGAAAGCCTGAATCTCAGAGGTTAAGGTCGTACTGCTAATAAATGGATAAAATAAAAGTAGAAATCAGATCTTCCAACTTCTAGCTCTTTTCAGCTATGCCACACTGCAGTTTTGGAGCTGGAAACTGCATTGGGTTCATGTAATCCAACCTCTTCTCTTACAGATGAAGCAACTGAGGCAGCAGCCTGGTGAAACAAAAAGAAAGCCGATATCACAGGTTGGATATTCTGGGATAAATATCTTATTTAAAAATCTTTAATTTTCCAGAAAGGTTCAGTAACTTTCTAGTGGCCACAGTCAGTGTTGAAGCCAGAGCTGGAACACACCCCACTACACGACTCTTGGGCTTGGGTTTCAAATCAAGAAATATGGGAGGACGTATCTCTGATGAGTCAGAGTAGTGGAAGGGAGTGGCCCCGGAATATGACTCCCTGGCAGAATCTGGTTCTTTAGGCTGAGTCACTAGTGTTAGCCCAGTGTAGAAATGTGTTTTTCAAAATGGAACTAGGAGGGTAAAATTAAAGATGAAATCATCTGGATAGCAGTTCTCCATCAAGACAGCACTTTAGCTAAAGGATGATTACAGTATAGGGCAGTTCATTTTGATTCACTGGGGCTGTATATATCTCCATACTTTTGTGTGTGGTGGCTGCTTTCCCCACTAGATCTGGGTTCTAGCCCTCCCTGCTGGCTCCCTCACTTAGTGGACATTGACCCATTCACTTTCCTTCTCTGGGCCTGAGTTTCCTCAATAAAAAGAATTTGGATCTAGGTGGCCCTCTTCTTAATCTATTGTGGTTTAATTCCTTAATTTCATTTTATTTTATTTTATTTATTTATTTATTTATTTATTTATTTATTTTCTTTTTTGAGATGGAGTCTCGCTCTGTTACCCAGGCTGGAGTGCAGTGATGTGGTCTCAGCTCACTGCAACCTCCGCCTCCTAGGTTCAAGTGATTCTCATGCCTCAGCCTCCCGGGTAGCTGGGATTACAGGTGTGCCCCACCACACCCAGCTAATTTTGTATTTTTAGTAGAGATGAGGTTTCACCATGTTGGCCAGCCTGGTCTTTAACTCCTGACCTTAGGTGATCCACCTATCTCAGCCTCTCAAAAAGTGCTGGGATTACGGGCATGCGCCATCGTGCCTGGCCAAATTTCTTAATTTCAAATATACCCTATGGCACAGATATTTTAAGGCAAAACATGGGTATATTATGCCATACATAGCGTATTGGATGAAGCCAACAGAGAAAAGCATATAATCATTCTGAGAAAAGAAGCTCAATATTTACATTTCAGTGAAAAGGGGAAGAAAATTACTGTTTTGCAAGTCAACCAAAGTACTCCATAGTCATTACAGAAGCATGTACTTACCTGTAATTTTTTGTGGAATTGTTCAAAGTTTATTGTTTAACACTTATTGACAATCACTATTATGCTGGATACTATGAAAGCAAGTTTATGCAAGCTAATCCCCTGCTGTGTTAATCTAGGGAAAGAATGGAACAGTGATCAAATTTGCAAAGTTAGAAATGCTAAAGCTCTGTCAGAAAACTCCAGCTAGGTATTCAAATTTAGTCTAGATCCAATATCAGAAAGCCTTTATTATGTATTGAAGCATCTGCTCTTTCTATTTTTCCATTTGGCTTCTGTGCTCTGTGGTTACTATTCTCAGGTAATTGGGGGTATGACTTCAGTCACTTTCGAAATATTGGGAACTCAATTCTCTCATTGGAGATTCAGCACACTTCAGGCATTTTTAATAAAACTCTAGTATCTTGGATTCTGGAAATTTAATTAGTATACTTACATGTTGAATTTTTTCTTGCCTGAACCATTACACATTTTTACAGAACAAATATTTAATCCTTAAGATTTCGTAACCAAGGGATTTAAAGATTAGCTTTGAAAATAGGTCAGAGAAAATATCCACTTTAGTTAACAGCTAATCATGTAAAGAAGTAAAAAAAAAAAAAAAAAGCCAAAAAAAAACCCCACAGCTTAAAAGCTTTTGAAAAACATTTTTAAAAATCAATTGTATTGGCCAGGCGCAGTGGCTCACATCTGTAATCCCAGCACTTTGAGAGGCCAGCGTGGTCAGATCACCTGAAGTCGGGAGGTCGAGACCAGCCTGGCCAACACGGCAAAACCCCATCTCTACTAAAAATACAAAAATCAGCCAGGTGTGGTGGCACGCACCTGTCATCCTAGTTACTCAGGAAGCTGAGACTGGAAAATCACTTGAACCCAGGAGGTGGAGGTTGCAGTGAGCTGAGATTGCACCGCTCCACTCCAGCCTGGGTAACAGAGTGAGACTCCATCTCGAAATAAAATAAAATAAAATATAAAATAAATTGTATATGCCGGGCACGGTGGCTCACGCCTGTAATCCCAACACTTTGGGAGGCCAAGGCGGGTGGATCTCAAGGTCAGGAGATTGAGACCATCCTAGCTAACACGGTGAAACCCCGTCTCTACTAAAAATACAAAAAATTAGCCAGGCATGCTGGTGGGCGCCTGTAGTCTCACCTACTCAGGAGACTGAGGCAGGAGAATGGTGTGAACCTGGGAGGCGGAGCTTGCAGTGAGCCGAGATCGCGCCACTGCATTCCAGCCTGGGCGACGGAGTGAGACTCCCTCTCAAAAAAATAAAAATCAAAATTAAAAAATAAAATAAATAAATAAATTGTATACAATTTTGTGAAAGTGTATGAGTCAAACTTTCCTTTAGTTTGCCACTCATTCATTCATCCATTTGTTAGTATTCATCCATTTATTGTTCATTCATTCATTCATTCACCAAAAATTGTTCTAGACACTAGGGCTGCAAGAATAAATAAGACAGAGCTTACTATGTGCCAGTTATGTGCCAGGCACTTTGAAATTTGGAGCTTAATGCTTTTAGCTCCACAATCTGGTGTCATGGTGTAAGCATTACACCGGAAGTCTAGGTTTTTTTCTAAACTCACTGGTAGGCTGTGTGGCTTTAGGTGAAACCCATTCTGTGTCAGTTTCCTCCTTTCTGCAGTGGTATTGCTCAGTCTGTTTACTTCGTAGCTTTGATGTCAGAATCAAATGAAATGGTGGTTTTGAAAGAGCTTTGGAAGTCCCAGGTGTTATATAAAGCAAGTAGTGTGCTTGTAAATGTGGCAGTGGTTTTGGCCATTTCAGTGCCTCCACGAAAAAGGTTGAAGATGAGTGTCTTTATGTTGTTCTCTTGAACTAGATCTAGATCTATATGTTTATGCTGGTCAGCCTTACCCATTTCCTCCACTTCCTGTGCAGGCGACAGGAACCTCATAATGAGATAGCTGGGGGAATGATAACTATAGTGAATGAAACTCATTTATAAAATATTATTCAACTTATACATTGCATTAAATCAGCAAGTAATGATTACGTGCTCAGATTAAGGGAGCAGAGAGAGGGATAAGCTAGGAGATGGTGTCTGTCTTCAAGAAGGCTAGACTTGGATTTGAAAATTCAAAGCGATTGAATATAAATCATTAACTAATTGCCATTTCCCAGGGATCTATGTAGATATGTCAGTTTGGTTCTATAATGTTTGTAGGGGTCCTCTGTTAGACATTGGAATACTCAGTTATACCTACTGGCTCATGGAACAGATGTTCTTAGGAAGAAACTAGAAGGTTACTTCTAGCTTCATGTTAATTTTACTGCTGGGTCCTGGGTTTACCATGTTCATGCTCTAGAAAGAAGTAAGAGGGCTGGGCGAGGTGGCTCATGCCTGTGATCCCAGCACTTTGGGAGACCAAGGCGGGCAGATCACCTGAGGTCAGGAGTTTGAGACCAGCGTTGCCAACATGGTGAAACCCTGTCTCTACTAAAAATACAAAAAATTAGCTGAGTGTGGTAGCACACGCCTGTAATCCCAGCTGCTCTGGAGGCTGAGGCAGGACAGTCGCTTGAACCTGGGAGGCAGAGGTTGCAGTGAGCCGAGATCAGGCCACTGCACACCAGCCTCCGTGACGGAGCGAGACTCCATCTCAAAAAAAAAAAAAAGAAAAAAGAAGTAAAAGGCCTGTTATGACCTAGAATAAGTTTAATCTGGGACTAACTCTAGAATCCCTCTCAAATACCAGCTCTAGAGTGTAAAGATAGATTTTTGTGTTTTACTCACTGCTGTCTCCCCAGTGCCTAGAACAATTCCTAACAGCTGGCACTCACTGAAAATGTTTTAAATGAATGAAAGCTGCAGTCCACTGTTAAGAGTCTTTCTACTGTTCTCACATCTCAGATAGATGGCTCCTTGAAGACAAGGACTATACATTATGAATCTTCGTATTTCCCATGTCTGGCACATAACTGGCCCTCTGGATTTTCTCCGATGAACATAGAGACAAGTGTAATCCAGGTCATGAGGGAGTCTCTCCCTAGAGTAAGCCCTAAAAGCAGTAGATGTGCTTGTTCCCAGGAAGTCTGAGGCTTAGCCCAAAGTGGACTGTCACGAGTATGAATTTCATTGACGTTTCTTTTTTAATCTTAGCATTTCTGTGTATTTTTGAGTTTGTACTTCATTCATATTCCTTTAAAAAGATAACCCTCAAAAGGATGGAGAACGTATGCCTTGTGTATATCCTCTGTGGAGTACCATTCATGCCCGTCACTCTGAGCAGCGCCTGTCCCAGGACAGGGCAGGCTGTTCTTTTTATTTTTTTGAAACGGAGTCTCTCTCTGTCACCCAGGCTGGAATGCAATGGTGCAAGCTTGGCTCACTGCAATCTCTGCCTCCTGGGTTGAAGCAATTCTTCTACCTCAGCCTCCTGAGTACCTGGGACCATCTGCGTGCACCACCACGCCCGGCTAATTTTTGTATTTTTAGTAGAGATGGGATGTTTCACCATGTTGGCCAGGCTGGTCTCAAACTCCTGACCTCAGGTGATCAGGGCAGGCTGTTCTTGAAGCTACTTCAGAAGCATGTAAGAGCTGAAAGACCCAGAGAAAATTATCACAGGGTAGGAGAGAAAAGTAGGACAATTCACCAGACTCATTTTCTGGAAGTTTTGTTATACCATCTTATAGCCTCATTAACTCTTCCAACTCTTTATAAAATAATAATACTGAAAAATGGCCTTATCTCTTCTAGTACCTTGACACATGCGAATATCTCATTTAATCTTCACAACAACCTGGGAATGTGGCTTTTGTTTTGTTTTGATTATTAGTACTATACAAATGAGAAATCTCAGACCAGGAGCAGGCTGAAACTAGGGTGAGGGTGCTCACCTCAGGCACAAAACTTACGGGGATGCCCAAAACTCAGTAATCAAGTAATATTTGATGTAGTATCTTAAAAACTAAAGTTTATATATAGTCCAACAGGGCCAGGATTAAGGAGAGGCAAGTGAAGTGAATTATGCCAGCTGCAAGGTTGGATCCTGGCTTTATTTAATTTTTTTTTTTGATACATCATGAATTTTTTGCATTAACTTTGTTATTATTATTATCATTGCTTTTTTTTTTCTTTTCTTTTTGAATGGAGTTTCACTCTTGTTGCCCAGGCTGGAGTGCAATGGCACGATCTCAGCTCACTGCAACCTCCACCTCCCAGGTTCAAGCGATTCTTCTGCCTCAGCCTCCCAAGTAGCTAGGATTATAGGTGTGCACCACTATGCCCGGCTAATTTTATATTTTTAGAAGAGACAGCGTTTCTCCACGTTGGTCAGGCTGGTCTCGAACTCCTGACCTCAGGTGATCCACCCATCTCGGCCTCCTGAAGTACTGGGATTACAGGCGTGAGCCACTGCATCTGGTCTTTTGCATTAACTTTGATTTTTAAATTATTGCATTAAAATGCTCCTATCTTTATTCTTTTTTTTTTTTTTTTTTTTTTGGTACCCTCTTAAATTTTGGCCCTCAGGCAGGTGGCTGCCTTACTTTACCCTAGTCCAGGACTTGCCTTAGAGATTTAATTCTGTAGGTCATATGACTTGTAAGAAGCAGAGCCTGCGTTAAAACCAAGACCTCTGACTCCAAATCATATGCTCTTCTCATCATACCACATAACTACTTAAATGCCTAGTTTTCTTTGTCTCTGAACATCTATTGATCCTCAGTTGTTTTTTAAATTTTCTTAGACTTGTAGGCCCCATTATTTGAGAATGACTTTAATAGTTCCTTTTGACTTTTCTGTACTTTTTTTTTTTTTCTGTAAATGTGTATCATGCACCCTCTGTTATTTTAAGTTATTTGATTTGTAAGCATTTCTGGATGAATTGTCTCTCAAGGGCACACTTCGAAATAGTTGCCTTACCTAGAACAAAATCCTGTAACCTGAATGAAGAACAAATGAATATAGCTAACCCTGTGTGAGCTTGCAGGGCAGGTCTGTTTTTTTGTTTTGTTTTGTTTTGTTTTTTTGAGATGGAGTTTCGCTCTTATTGCCCAGGCTGGAGTGCAATGCGTAATCTCCACTCACCACAACCTCCGCCTCCTCCCGGGTTCAAGAGATTCTCCTGCCTTGGCCTCCCGAGTAGTTGGGATTACAGGCATGTGCCACCATGCCCGGCTAATTTTGTATTTTTAGTAGAGATGGGGTTTCTCCATGTTGGTCAGGCTGAGGTCTATTTTTTAAACCCCATCAAACTGTTGAATGAAATAGTGGTTAGAAAAGCAACTATGAATTCAGTGGCATGTCTTCTAAAATCAGAATTCCTGCAGACTTTACTCTTGAGTGAAGTTTCTTGAATAATGAAAATAGTTCATAACAAGAACAAACACAATTAACACTGTCTGTATTCACCTTCTGGGGATGGGGAAGTGCATCAGACTAGAGGAAGGCATGAATCACCTTTTTCTGTTAAGATTTTGTTTTATACAATGTGTTATCAATTTGTCCTGCTATATAGTTGGAGAGAATAGAATGCTGTCTCCAACTGATCATTTTCCTTATAGTTGACCTTACTCCAGAATAAGGTTCAGGCTTTCACGAGAATTTCAGGTCCAGCATACCTGTTGGGGATAAATAGCAAAAGAAAGTACTAGGAGTTTGGGATTAGAAATAGAAGATAAAAGAGCAGTAATAGACTTGTGTTTCTTTGCAATTTAGGCTTAGTAAAGGAAGTTGGAGGCAAGGAAACTTAGACCTTCGAATTGTACTTCAAGAGGAAGAAGGAGAGATGTTCAGAATTACTATGTCCCTGGGAATATCACAGGACAAAAACTCTATTTATAAATAAAGGTAATCTGAACATTTGGTTTGAGCATCAGGCACAGAAGCAGAAAAGCATAACTTTTCTTTTTTCTTTCTTTTTTTTTTTTTTTTTTTGAGACAGAGTCTTGCTCTGTCTCCCAAGCTGTAGTGCAATGGCACGATATTGGCTTACTGCAACCTCTACCTCCAGGATTCAAGCAATTCTCCTGCCTCAGCCTCCTGAGTAACTGGGATTACATACAGGCATGCGCTGCCACGCCCGGTTAATTTTTGTATTTTTAGTAGAGACAGGGTTTCACCGTGTTGGCCAGGCTGGTCTCAAACTCCTGACCTCAGATTATCTGCCTCAATCTTCCAGGGATTACAGGCCTGAGCCACTGCGCCCAACCAAGGGTACCTTTTCTAAAGATATGTTCTCTTTATTGGTTTACTTTAGTGAGACAAGTGTGTATAAAGGCTTTCATTTGTATGGTATTTTTATGGGAAAATATGAGAAGTAAGGCTAGACAGTCAGGACCAAACTGCTAAAGGAGATGAATGCTAGGCTAAGAAATCAGTACTTTGCCAGGCATGGTGGCTCACACCTGTGATCCTAGCACTTTGGAAGGCTGAGGCGGGAGGATTGCTTCAGCTCAGGAATTCAATATCAGCCTGGGCAACATAGGGAGGCCTGTCTACAAAACAATTAACCAAGTGTGGCTGTGCACACCTGTAGTCCCAGCTACTTGGGAGACTGCGGTTGGGAGGATCACTTGAGCCCAGGAGGTCGAGGCTGCAGTAGCCAAGATCGTGCCACAGCATTGTAGCCTGGGTGAAGAGCGAGACCCTGTCTCAAAAAATAGCAATCAGTATTTTATCTTATAGGTCATGTTGAACTACAGAAGACTTCTGAGTGGGAGATGGCCTCATCAAACTCATATTTCAAAAAGTTTAATCTGGTGGAATTAGGAAGGGAAGAGAAAGCAGAGAGAGTACTTATCCATGTGTAAAAACAAATGTGTTTTGGCTGGATGTGGTGGCTCACATCTATAATCCCAGCACGTTGGGAAGCTGAGGTAGGAGGATTCCTCGAGCCCAGGAGTTTGAGACCAGCCTGGACAGCATAGTGAAACCTTCATCTCTATTAAAAAAAAAAATTAACTAGGCATGGTGGTGCTACCTGTAGTTTCAGGTACTACTCCAGAGGCTGAGGTGGGAGGATTTTTTAGAGCCTGGGAGGTCAAGGCTGCAGTGAACCGTGATCACACCACTGCACTCCAGCCTGGGCAACAAAGCAAGGTGCTGTCTCACGGGGAAAAAAAAATGTATTGTTTGAGAAGGTCAACATTTGGTTAGTGAAATTAGAAAGGAAAGGAAAGTTGTGACATATGTGGCAAAGGAAATTGGCATTGTCACTGGCACTTCTATTGGTCGTTTGAAGGAGGAAGAAGTTAAAAAAAAGAGAAAAGGATCCCAAGGTTTTATCATGGGCTGCCTAGAGAATGATCAACCCATTAACAACAACAACAAAAAGCAAAAAGAACTACTTGGAGAGCAAAGGAAAAGATGGTATATTTAATTTTAAACATTTCTTTCAAGTAATGATGTGATGAGTAATTAAAATATCCCTTAAGTTGTTGGGGATGCAGACCTGGAATCTGAGAGAAAAATCAGGGCCAAAAATGAATTATTTAGAAATTGCATATCCAGATTTAATGTTAATGTTTCAGCAGAAACAAAAGAGAGAGCTGAGATGCACATACGTCCGTGGTCTAGAAAGAGAAAGAGATGCCCTAGGAGAAATGGCCTGAGATGGAGGAGGTGTAAGATCCCACAGCGGTGCATGAGCCAAGAGAGGAAGTGATTTTAGGAAGAGTGGTATGGCCAGCAGTGCCAGAACCTGCAGATCAAAACTCATGAGGAATCATAGGAATCATCTTGAGCTTAGAAAATGCCAGTTGAGATCTTGGAGGAGCAAGAGTGTCAAAAAGTAGGAATTTTAAAATTTGGCAGATATTGGGGAAGAGATCATGACTTTTTAAAAAATATGTTGTTTAGTTTCATGATTCTCTTTTTTATTTCCACAAAATATGAACTCATGCATAGCTATATTTGCTTATTACCCAAAATGGATTAAGATACATTTGACTCTTTAACTTTGTTTTTCTGAGACAGAGTCTCACTCTGTCACCCAGGCTGGAGTGCAAGGGACATAATCTCGGCTCACTACAACCTCCTCCTCCTGGGTTCCAGTGCTTCTGTTGCCTTAGCCTCCCATGTAACTGGGACTATACGCACGCGCCACCACACCTGGCTAATTTTTGTATTTTTAGTAGAGATGGGGTTTCATCATCTTGGCCAGGCTGGTCTTGAACTCCTGACCTCAAGTGATCACCTTCCTCCGCCTCTCAAAGTGCTGGGATTACAGGCGTGAGCCACAGTGCCCAGCCGACCCTAACTTTGAGTAAGAGAACTGGTTCATATATGACTGATTGGTTTTTAAAATACTGTTTAACTCTGTATCTATGGAGCAAAACCATGCCACTGGAAAGTGACACTCCTGTGTATTCTGCTCACTGCTTGATTCATTTATTTCCTATGCCTATCATGACTTGGATGAAGAGAAGTTTTTTACAGCAAGGGTCTGAAAAATGTGAACATTCAATGATCATAGCTTTCTACAAGATCATTAAGATCCTTGTTTTATGCTTCGAGTATTTGCCTCTTGGCAATAGTTCATGGAATCTGATTAAACCTATAAGCTTGGAAAGCAAATCGTTTAAGTCTGTGTTGCAAAGGATAACTTACTTCACATGAGTCTCAATAATAGGACATCCTGAATCAGTCATCATCAATAGTTAACAACATCAATCAAGTTAATTGCTCAAGAGCCTTTTACCAAGCTGAGAGTGTAACAAAGTAAGCTAAACATAACTTGTTAACTTGTCCTCTGGAAGCCTTCATTCAGTCAGTCATTCATTTAAAATTTATTGATTACATATGTACTTTATGCAAGGCTGAACTAAAGACAAGCATGGCCCCTATGGTTCTTTAGGACTAGTCCCTTTACAAATAATGAGAATTTCAATACAGTCTTGCACCTGTAGTAGCAGTAAGCATAAGGAGCTATAAGAAGAGAGAGAGTGTGGCTAGAATATAAGGAGAGAGGTAAAAAATGAAGTTGGAGACAGTATACAGGAGATAGTTTATGAACATCCTTATATGACTTACTAAAGAATCTGAAAAGTCCAGGTGTGGTGACTCAAGCCTGTAATCCCACCACTTTGGAAGGCCAAGACAGGAGGATCATTTGAGGTCAGGAGTTCGAGACCACCCTGGGCAACGTGGTCAAACCCTGTCTCTACTAAAAATACAAAAATTAGTGGGGCATGGTGGCAGGCACCTGTAAACCCAGCTACTTGGGAGGCTGAGGCATGAGAATCACTTGAACCCAGGAAGTGGAGGTTGCAGTGAGCCGAGATCGCATCATTGCACTCCGGTCTGGGCGACAGAGCGAGACTGCATCTCAGACCAAAAAACAAAACAAAAAACAGAATCTGAATGTTATCCTGAAGGCAGTGACATGTGTTGAATTGCTTTAAATACAAGCAAGTTATGATCAGCAGTGTGTTATATCCTGGGTAGGGTAAAAGATAGGCCTAGCTGGGTGCAGTGGCACGTGTCTGTAGTCCCAGCAACTCAGTAGGTTGAGATGGGAGGATCGCCTGAGGCTGGCAATTCTGGGCTATAGTACAGTATGCTGTTCGAGTGTCCACACTAAGTTCAGCATCAATAAATATGGTGACCCCTCAGGAGCAGGGAACCACCAGGTTGCCTAAGGAGGGATGAACGGGCTCAGGTTGAAAGTGGAGCAGGTCAAAACTTCCGTGCTGATGAGTAATGAGATCACACTTGTGAATAGCCACTGCACTCCAACCAGGGCAACATAGTGAGACACCATCTCTTAAAAAAAAAAAAAAAAGAAGAAGAAATGTAAGTGGAAGGGAAAAGTGGAAGCAGGGAAGTCAGTATAAGACTACTCTAGTGATGAGGTAAGTAGTGAGGGGGGTCTAAGTTAAGATACTATGGAAGTGAACATAAAGAGGAGGAATTGAATTTGAGAGAAACAATTAAATTTGAACGCTATTTGGAATGTTGTGGTAATCACTTGAATGGAAGAGATAGATGGAAATAAGAGACAGGGTAGAGTCAAGGATAAGTTTTGGCTTAAATACCTAGGTATCAAGGGTACATAGGCCTGATGTCAGCCTTTGGCTATCTCGAACATGAAAGATTACTATAGCTGAGTCATCAAAGGCTGATTCAGTCCCTGACATGAATCCTAGCTGTTCATCTTTGAAACCAATCATGAAATGGCTTTTGGTCCCTTAAAACTGAGACCTTTGGAACAGTGCTGAATAGGTATGAATCAGGTTTCATAGGCAGGAGCTCCTAGGGTTTCAACATCAGCATTCTGGAGGATGCATGCTTGATTTTATTGCTTTTGATACTGTTTTTCACTCATGCTTTTTAATGACTCTGTAATCATGTGTGTGTTTTATGTTTCACCTTGAGAATGGCTATTATACTTAGCACTTTATAACTTCAAAGAATTCAGCAATATTAAATAATATAATCGGCATAATATCTCTGTGAGTTTATAGATGGGGATTATTGCTTCATTTTTCAGGTGGGAAAACCCAGAGATATTCGGTGACTTGCCCAAGGCTATTTAGCCTTACACTGACAACTGAATTTTGAATCTGCAGTTTCTTTATCATATGACACTTACACTAGAAGTTTAATGTCCATCTTATTATGTCACGTTTGCCTTTTCACTTATTCAAAAATCTCAGCATTTAGATCTAGAAAAGGACATAGTAGATACAGAAAAGAGTGGAGGTGACCAAATGACTAACCCGGCGCATGGGGACAGGAGGCATGTAAAGTCACTACTTCTCAACTAAAAGATTGTTTCTTTTCCAGTGGAGCTGTGACATCATTTCAGCTAACAGACCAGTCAGTCATTGTGTTACAGAGCATCCTGTGACATTGTGGTATAACCTTAACACTTTATACTGCCTCAGTAAAACAATTATAGAAATTGCCTTTTTTTTTTTGAGACAGAGTCTCTCTCTGTCGCCCAGGCTGGAGTACAGTGGCGCGATCTCAGCTCACTGCAAGCTCTGCCTCCCGGGTTCACGCCATTCTCCTGCCTCAGCCTCCCAAGTAGCTGGGACTACAGGTGCCCACCACCACGCCTGGCTAATTTTTTGTATTTTTAGTAGAGACGGGGTTTCACCGTGTTAGCCAGGATGATCTTGATCTCCTGACCTTGTGATCCTCCCGCCTCAGCCTCCCAAAGTGCTGGGATTACAGGTGTGAGCCACTGCACCCGGCCAGAAATTGCCTTATTTTTTATATATGTGTGTGTATATATATATATACACACACCCAGCTACTCAGGATATATATATATATTAAAAAAAATGTATGTACATAAAAGGCTGTGTAATACGGTGGAAAGAGAACTGACTTTGGAGCTAGGCCAGGGTTAAAATCCCTCCCAAGAGGGAGCTGAGTGACACGGGGCAGGATCCTGATTCTGCAGCAGTGGGGAAAGGATTAGATCTTGATGTATGTCAACCGCCTAGCATGGAACCTGACAGTTACTACTTCATAAATGATTGCTGTTACTTTTATTCTCATTCAGAGACAAAGTATAATACTGAAAAGGCCAGTGACTTCCTTGTTGAAAGTCAGAACCAAGTAAATTCAACTGTTGAGGTGTTACAGCCTATTAAAGATGCCAGTGAGACATTTTGGTATTGAGTCAACCAGATACTGATACCATCCCTTGTTCACTGACAAATATGGGAAGGTAATTTCAGTAGGTCAGCCATCAGTGTGTGCCTTCCAAAACATTATAGTCATGTTACAGTAAACTTTTTATATTTGTTGCGTCACAAAGATTTATTGAAGCGATAAAAGTTATTATGGAAAACAGTGTGCGGTAACTATGGTAACAGTTATTTGATCTCACAGTAATTAGCTAAGCATTTAGTTGCACAATACTTTCACAATGCCTTCCTGGTTAGTTCATTAAACAAAATTAGCTTTTGTTTGAACTGCCTTCCTACAGCGTCCTAAATTTGATTTTAGTTCAAAGGAATTGGAAAGTGTATTTTAAAACTACCTTTCCAACTTACAGTTCATGGACATATTTGAGGTTGCAACTGGCTTTTATTTAATGCTTTATTTATACTACACTACGATAATGATTCACTGGATTATCCTCTGAATTTCTCTTGGAAATGTCCTAAGAAATGAACAGTAAAGTTGGAGACCATTGCCTTAATTCTGGCCCTGTTCATCACTCATATTGCAGATTGCGGTCAACAGGTATCTTTCTCAAGACTTTGTTTTTATACCTGTGAGTTTGGGGTGAGTCCCAGGATCACACAAGTGGAGTCATTTCTTGATCATCTGCATACCTCCTGCTGGGACCTGGAGCTAGCAGGTGCCCAGGCTTTTCTAAAACTTCCCTCCTCCAGGTGCCTCCTCTGCCCTGCTCAGCCTAGCTTGTGCTGTGTTTAGCATCTCTTTTTGCAAGGTGGAATGTGCTGCAGATGATTCACCTAAATGATGATGTCATCCTCAGAGGACTTCAGAGCTCTTGAGACAAGGGCCTCTCAGACTGTTTCTACTCTGCACCCGCTCTCCGCTCACTCCCAGCGGACAGGGAAGCTTAACCCGTACTGTTTGGCAGATTGGAGATCCCAGGCACAAAAGAAAGCTTCAAGCATTCAAGATTTTGAAACAGAAAAATACGGAAAACAAAACAAAACAAAAAAACCTTTTTAACGTACTAAACATGAAGGGGTTCCAAAGTAAATTAGTGAAACAGGGTTTTTTTAAATCCAATCAATATTCCTTGTATTAATTTCATTTTAATTCCTGTCACCTCAGTGATTTTTTTTTTAGTTCATTTAATTATTTTTAAGATAATACTAGCTTTTAAAAACGAATTGCTTTCTGAGTTGTGAGTCAAGCTCTTCTCTCAGTTAACTCCATGTCACTTACCAGTTTTCAGTTAGACAAGTTTTTTTGCATATGGTCCATAACATTTCCAGTTCTATGCATTTTTAGGTAGGAGAGATGCATCTTCAGTTTCACTGAAAAGGAATAGAATTTTAATGATAAGTACCTATTTGAGGCCGGGCGCAGTGGCTCATGCTGGTAATCCCAGCACTTTGGGAGGCCGAGGCAGGCAGATGACCTGAGGTCAGGAGTTCAAGACCAGCCTGGCCAACATTGCAAAACCCCACCTCTACTAAAAATACAAAAATTAGCCAGGCATAGCGGCGCACGCCTATAATCCCAGCTACTTGGGAGACAGGCAGGAGAATCGCTTGAACCTGGGAGGCGGAGGTTGCAGTGAGCCGAGATTGTGCCACTGCACTCCAGCCTGGGCTTCACAGGGAGACTCAAGTCTCAAAAAAAAAAAAAAGAACCTTTTTGTTCTTGAGTAGTCTTGCAATTTTTCAGGACAATCTGAAGATAGTATTAATAATAATAATAGAAAATAGAATAGTAACTTATCCTAGGTGGCTTCAGCACCTGACTTATTTTTCCCCCATCTTCCCTATCCCTGCTTTTATCCAGTATGATATTCACATATCAGCTGATATCAAGGCCCCTAAAACTCTTCACACCCCCCTTCCATATCCTTTTCCTGTCCATAGGAGAATGTCTTTCTCTCACTCCATTTGGAAAACATTTGATGTCCTTTGATGCAACTCTCATTTCAGCTTCTGTGAAACTTTCTGCAATTTCCCTCACACCTCAGCCCATCTTCTAGCCCTCCCGTGTCATTTGTACCTAATTCTTAACCACACATCATTATTCATTATAATTTGTGGTTAAAAACTATCTTCCTGAGTGGGCTATGAACTCCACTAGAGGAGTGCCACTCTTTATCCCTCCCTGTACCTTCCCATGGTATCCAGCAGATAAGACCTATGCCCTGTAGATAGCCAACCAAACCACTGAGTTCTCTTCCTCTCCCTGCCCTGTAACTTCCTGAATTCTACTCATTTGTATTTTCTCATTGGCTGCCCGGCCCAGCCACACTCCCAACTCTCCCAATTTTGATTCCTTTTCTCTAGACCTAGAAAATGTTTTAGGTATGGACCTCCTGCCACTTCAGGGAAAGAGGAAACGAAGTACTATTTATTGAGTCACCTAATGTGTTTTCGGTACCGTATGGGGTGTTTTGCTCATTTCCACAATCCTATGAATAAATAGTAATATCCAGTTTTTTATTTTTGTCATGAGAGACTAAGGTTCAGAATGATTAAGTGACATAATGAGCTAGTAATTGAAAGAGCTAGAATTCAAACCCAGAACGCTCTGCCTGCAAAACCCAAGTCTCTTCACTTTTTCCAGTCCATTAACTGTTTTGTCTTTAGCCTGACCTAAATTTCAGCCTTAGCCAATGTCTTAGAGCAGTCACTGGCACCCTATATTCCTTTGATCTCATGCCTTTCTTCTGTGCCATCAGTCAGCCAGAGGTCTGCCCCCCACACTGGGTCTTCTGTCCTGTTGTAGTGCTCAAGATGTCTGCCAAAGAAATTCAGAGATTCTTCCAGAAGTGGCTTTTTACAAAGACGGGATACTCAATTTCATTTAGACAAAGAATGCCCAGTCCACCACTCACGTAGCTCCCCAGCCCATGTGTTGCCCAGGGCCAGCATTGACAACCATGAGTACATTCTCAATACAGCCTTCCAGGAAGTCCTTAGCCAATCAAACAGAATGGAAACCATAGATTAAATCTATTTCCCACACTCTGATTTGCTTCCAACTTGCTGTTGCTGCGCAGTTTTCCTGCCCTTCTTTGTTGGTCTTACTATGTGTTCTTCACACCCTAAAACCCCTCTTCCTTACTCCTGACAAACTGGAGGACTGATTGTATTTTACTTTGCTTACTGATACCTTTTACTCTGCTTTTGTTCACACTAATTTTTCTACTTGGCCTACCTTCCTCCTATCACTGATTGTAGAATAATTAATAATGGAATAGCCTCATTTGAGTATAAACTTCATAAAGGCAGGCACACGTGGGTATTATCTCTCATTGTATATACAGTCCCTCATAGAGTGTCTGACATATGGTAGAACCTCCATGAACCTTTGAATAAAGAAGGCAGGAGAAGGGGAAGGAAGGGTGAATTTGGCATAGGTATTATGCTATATACAGATGTATTTTTGTTTGTTTGTTTCATCCTAATAACCTAATGAAGTTAGTGTTATTCCTATTACAGACAAGCAAATGGAATCTCATAGAAGTCACTCTTCTAGTAAGTGGAAGAGCTTCCTGTTTTCCACTGACCTGCTGAATGCCATCTCTTCTGGAAAGCCTTTTATTATCCTTCCACCTTGACCATTGCATTGCACAACTGTAGGGGACACCATTCACATAGATGACAGTGTGAATGGCTCCCCCTGGAGTTGTGTGGTTGGTGGCCTTAGTAATAACTTGTTCACTGGTGTTCTGATGGCACATGAGATCTTTCTTACAACAGTGTTCATGTTCTGCCTTGTATCCTGTACTCAAGTCCTATTTCCTCTACTAGGTTATAAATTCCTTGAAGGAAGGGAAAGTGCTTTCTTCATCTTTGTGTCCCCTGCCGGTAACACACAAAGGGATTGTTGAATGGTCAGATATCTATCTGCTGGTTTACTGAGTTTGAGGCTCTGTGACATGGGTTTATCAACCATCCTGTTCCTCACATAGGCTTTCCTCCCCCTGTGCTCACCCTACATCATTCTTGCTAGTTCCTGAGGAAGGCGTCTCCTCCTCAAATCACTTCTCTGCAGTCAAGGCAATGATATTCATTAGGCACTAGAGGCACAATGACTAAATAATATGGTACTTTTCAGGATCTAAACAATTTTAGAGATCTCAAAAAAAAATGGCTTTAAAACACAAAAAGGCACAGGATCGAATATAAGTGTTTGCACAAAGATAAAACCAAATAATTTGTCACTTTCTTTAAATGTTAAATTTAGCAGTCATTACTGAGAAATCATAGCAAACTGTAAATTAAATGAATAACCAGCAACCAAATAAGTTCAAAAACAAAGATGCAAAAATTCTTTCAAAAATGTTTTGGGCAGAAAATTATTTTTAATTGGATATGAATACAACTTTTAATATGTTAGATATGATATCCATGGGAGAGGCTCCAGAAAACGAACATGCTTGGGATCCTAAAAATAAACTGTCTGGGTCCAAAATGCTGTGCAAATAGCCCGTGAAATATTTGCTGGATTTTAATTGATTGTAGTTACATGATGATGGTCTTTTTTGTTGTGGAAGGAAGGAAGCATGGGTATTTTACATTATTATTTTGTTTTGTTTTATTTATAAAAAGAAAAAGGAGTTAAGGGAATTTTCCCAGCTTAGGTGGAATGAGTGCCACATTCCTGCGGAGATATTGAACAATCTTTGGGGCCCTTGAATGGTACCAGTAAGGCCCTTCAGAGCACTCTGTCCTGGCCCTGCTCTCAGGTTTGCTTGCCACGCTGTCTGGTTCCTTCGGAGTGTTGGAAGTTGGGGGTGGCACAGAAGCCCCAAGGGAGAATGCTAGTGCAGAGGAAGCGAAGGCAAGCCATTGCCAGGTGCTGCCAGCAGAGCAGAGCATGTGCTTTCGTGAGGCATGAGGGAACTGACCTTTCCACTTGCCCTTCACACTCAGGCTGACTCAAAGTGCTGGCCCATTGTTTTAGGTACTGATTATGCAGCGAACATGTTGATGATATGTTAGAGGTATTTCCTCAGCAATGAGTGTTGAATGTTTAAAGTCAGGTAGATTTTTGGTATGCTTTTGCTTCGGTCAGGAGGGTCTTCTTTTTTCTTTCTTTTTTTCTTTTGGATATTGTTTTGGTTTTCATTCTGTAGTATAAATTGCAGTCCCAGAAGCTGAAATTCACATCCACCTATTCAAAAATTGCTGTAGACTTTAATGCTTTTACTAACTATGCATAATATTGATATGCCCTTGTTGCCGAAATTTTATATCTAAGATTATCTTCCTATTATCTAGCCAGGATTCAACTCACACCGAGAACCAGGATAGGATTGGAATTGAGGCACATTCATCTGGAGGTTAGAGCCATAGTCAAATGTGAAAATATAAAGCATATTAAATATATTGTGTTTGTATAATCATTATATTAGATCAACTATAACCACCATGAAGGGAAGTTTTTTAAATAAGTGGATTTATGTTATCTGCCATCTCCAAAGGTTTAGAGTTGCCAGTTAAATACATATGTATTTTTCAAAGGAAATCATCAAAAAGGACATTCCACTCTTATTACAAAGCTATTTCGGATAAATATTTTGATAGATGTGGTTCAGTGCACCTGGGAGCTGAGACATGGCTGAGCCTGGGGCAGTTAGCACAGATGGAGCACTGAGATATAGCAAGAGTTGGTTTTTTCTTATATATATTGCAAATGGTTGATTGAGATAGCATGAACATTACATTTTCCATGCCACTCAGAAAAGTAGCTTATGAGAAATGATCTTCTTATTTAAGAATGATCATGATAATGACCATACTAAGACTTCTCTCACAAATAAATGTATAATCGGGTATGTTACAATGTGAGCATTTTGTTAAATAAGAGTACTAATTAGAAGCAATTCAGTAGACTGGGATAAGTAAGGTCAAGTCTGCTTAACTTTGTGTCAGATATAATGTATGTGTTTGGGGCTAGGGTATTTACTGGTCGTAAGTGGCAAAATGCAAAAGATAGAAATGCATTAAGATAGAAAGATTGCTACTTTGATTTTTCTCTTTTTTGAAGCTCAGTTGAATCATAACTTATAATTTATTAAAATAATCAAGTGTGTCATCTTGATTATTAGGAAATAAGCATCCATATTTTAAATGTTGACTGTTCCATACTTGCCTATCTTCTTAGTGAATGGATTGCTTGTTAAGTGACATTATAAAATCATAACACTTTTCTCCCCCTTTGAGCCTTAAGTTTGCCCTTAAGAAGGTGGTATTATTTTCATTCCTTTGTTATTAGCAGAGGAATGACTTAGTAACCCCAGTGTAGTCATCTATCCTCTCGATCAATTAGCAAGAAATAGTGTGAACCACGTAACAATGTGCATGTTTTTTATTTGTCATTTTTTGTTTTCCTTTTGGACTATAAATTCCTCGAGGGCAGAGACCATCTTTATGTTCTTATCTAGTGGTTATCAACCAAATGTTGGAGGATTCATGCCAAGAAAGTGATGATTTTCTTTAACACTCCAAAAGCTGTCAGTAAACAAATGGAAAAGATGATTTTTTAAAGCTGTCTTTATTAACAAAAGCAAGAACGTGGATAATATGAGCTAGTTAGAAGAGTTACAGCTCCCTCTTCCCTGCCTTTGCTGGAAGTTGGTTCATTGTAAACTTAGTCTTGTGCTGATAACTAGAGAGAAATTGACCCAAATACATCCTCAAAGAGAGATTCCATAAATTCAGCAACTGAATTTGATTTTCCAGAGTGTTTCTAAACTAATGAAATGTGCTTTCTAAACCAGGTACCTAAAATGTTGTATGGTTGCAACATCTGCTAAGCCTATTACATTCTTTTATTAAACAGTTTTACTGTCCTCTGTGCAAACTGCTTATTGGAAGCAATAAAGCTGAGTTGACTCTGGACTTTCTAACAAACAGGATTGTTATTTAACAGTGAAACTACGTATTCCCTATCATGATGCTTAGTTTTAAAACCATCTGTTCAGAAATGATCCTATTAATTTTGTTTTAGAAAAGAAAGCATTTGAAGTCCAGCTGATTATAATAAAAGTGATACTGAATGTGTAATTCTAGCAATGCTATTGACTTCTCATACACTTTTAGTTTTTTTGTTTGAGTCCCAGACAGGAGAAAGCCTTTAAATGTCTATAGATTCTTTAAGGCACAGGAGTCAATAACAATTCCCTGACTAATGGAGGAAATATTTTTATCACATAAAATTCAAAATTTTGTAAGGAAAATCTCATTATAAACTGGTGTAGTTAATCTGTAACTATATTTGGATTGAATAAACATGTTAGTAGTTTCTCAAATGCATACTTGCCTCCCTGCCTGCTGCCCTACAAACCTCCAGTCTTCCTGAATAGTAGCACAGCTGCACAGACCACAGAGGTTTTCAGGAAGAAAACTCTGCCTGCCTATCCAGAATGGGTCAGTGAATGCAGATGTCACCTTTTCTTTTTTGTCTACAACTTTTGTGACAGTTATAAGCCGATTAAGATGGTTTTAAATAATTCAGACTTTGCCACTGACTTTCTTTCTTCCTTAAAACACATGAGAAAGATATAGCTAGCTCTTTTCCCAACTGTGCAGAACACTGCAAAACAACAGCATGGGTTATTCATCTTGAAGCCAGTAAAAGGATATTAGCCCAATTTCTAATTTTTGTGGTAGTGCTTTAATATTGGAGACATTCTAGTTTTGGAGACAAACTCAATTTGAGATGGATCTGTCAGTTTACTTTGTCAACTGAGGCAAAGATAAAAGCTCAGTCACTAAATGACTAAAATTTCAATGCATTATACAGCAAGGTTGCCAGAGGAGACCATTGGGTATATCAAGAGGGTGAATTTTTTTTTTCCTAGAGAGGATCTTGCTCTGTTGCCCAGGTTGGAGTGCAGTGTTACAATCTTGGCTCACTGCAAACTCCGCCTCCTGGGTTCAACCGATTCTCTTGCCTCAGCCTCCTGAGTAGCTGTGATTACAGGAGTGCGCCATCACATCCAGCTGATTTTTGTATTTTTAGTAGAACAGGTGTTTTGCCATGTTGGCCAAGCTGATCTCGAACTCCTGGCCTCAAGCAATCTTACCCGCCTCGGCCTCCCAAAGTGCTGGGATTACAGACATGAGCCACCATGCACGGCCATAATTTTTTTTTTTTGAGAGATGGAGTCTTGCTATGTTGCCCAGGCTGTTGTCAAACTCCTGGCCTCAGCAATCCTCTCACCTCTGCCTCCCAAAGTGCTGGGCTTACAGGCATGAGCAACCACACCTGGCTAAGTGGGTGACCGAAGAATCTTAGAAGGCTCCAGTGTACTTCCTAATCTCCCTCCATGCTCTGTCTAGCTCGTAGCTTGCCAACTGTAACTCCTACAGGGTCCAGGGAGGGAAGGAAATGGATAAAA
This sequence comes from Theropithecus gelada, assembly GCF_003255815.1. Classification (NCBI taxonomy): domain Eukaryota; kingdom Metazoa; phylum Chordata; class Mammalia; order Primates; family Cercopithecidae; genus Theropithecus; species Theropithecus gelada. The sequence goes on from NC_037676.1 coordinate 127,585,096, forward strand.
CTGGTCCCATTGAAATTGGTGAGCTAGAGAGTAAATTGCCTGTCTAGTGTTACATCTTCCAATTTTTCTAGAGAAATTGGAGGTTTGGATTTTTTAATGTGATCCCTTAATTTTTTTTTTCATCTTTGAGACAGAGTCTCACTCTGTCACCCAGGCTGGAGTGCAGTGGCATGATCTTGGCTCATTGCAACCTCACCACCCAAGCTTAAGCGATTCTTCTGCCTCAGCCTCCCAAGTAGCTGGGATTACAGGCGCACGCCACCACACCTGGCAAATTTTTGTATTTTTAGTATAGCCGGGGATTCACCATGTTGGCCAGGCTTGTCTCGAACTCCTGACTTCAAGTGATCTGCCCAGCTTGGCCTCCCAAAATGCTGAGATTACAGGTGTAAGCCACCATACCCGGCAAGATCCCTTAATTTTTAAATATTAGCTATTGATTGAAATTTGAAATGCAATGTTTAAACAAAACCTGTTTGCAGGCTACATATGATTGATGCATCGCATATTTACCTCTGCTCCACTTATTCCTTTAAGAGTTAGAACTTGTCCTTTTGGCTTGGGGCTTTTGTCTTTTAATTTTCAAACAGCTATAACCTGGAGAAAGGCAGTACCTCAGACTGTGTCAGTGAAGAGTTAGTAGTTTCCACTGAGTTCAGTTCAGGACACAGTTACTCCCTGTTGTCTGTATATAATATATTGTGCTTGGGCACCAGTAGTAATGCTACACAGCTTATCCCTTCAAAATATCTGTTGACTGTGCAAGAGCAGGGTTCCCTGACACCAGTGACCTGTGTTACACACAATGCCATGTATAACACGGTGTACAGCCCTGCTGGGCAGTTCTGGGCTCTTCTTGAAAATATTTTTACCGAAATTATGGATGGAAACTGTGAGAATCGTTCTGATGAGGGCATCTATGCTAACCATAGGAAGGTAGTCTAGCATAATTGTTGAAAGAGCAAGTCGTAAAGCCAAACTGCGTGGATTAGAATCTTAATTGTGCTTCTTGACTGCTGTGTGACCTTGGCTGTATTATGTAACCTCTCTGTGGTCTCATTTTTCACATCAGTAAGTAGAAAGAGTAAAAATATCTACGTCGTAGAGTTATGATAATGATTAAATAAGATAGCCTTCTATATAAAGCTCTTAGCACAAGGTCTGATATATAGTAAATGCAAAGTAAGTATTAGCCACTTCTGCTGCTATTGTTTTTAATTAAGAAAACACTGAACTTAGAATCAAGAGATCTGGGGCTAGGCATGGTGGCTTATGCCTATAATCCTAGCACTTTGGGAGGCTTAAGCGGTTGATCAGTTGAGTCCAGGAGTTCAAAACCACCATGGCCAACATGACAAAACCCTGCATATACAAAAAATACAAAAATTAGCTGCTCGTGGTGACCTGCACCTGTAGTCCCAGCTACTCGGGAGGCTGAGGTGGGAGGTGGAGGTTTCAGTGAGCCAAGATCATGCCACTGCACACCAGTCTGCGCAAGTGAGACCTTGTGTCAAAAAAATAAAAAAAGAATCAAGAGATCTTGGTTTAGGCACCCATTTTGCCTCTTAGTGGCTGTAACCAACTGAAAACTGCTTAATTAACCTCTGTGAATATCAATAAGATCAGGATAACATGAAGATTAAATGCAATTATGTATCAAGATACATAAAGCAATGCACAAATGAAAGGTATTGTTTGATGGCAGGGAGGGCTGTCCAGCTGGGGAGGGGACACTGCCCTTATGACACAGCACAGTCAACATGTAGACCCGAGAGGAACCCAGGGCCCATTTTGCCTCTTTGTTTCGACTCAGGCACTTGATCTGAAGCACAGCATTGGACTATTATTGACTTTAGAATGACTCAAGTAGGCCAGCCACGGTGGCTCACGTCTGTAATCCCAGCACTTTGGGAGGCCGAGGTGGGCGGATCACAAGGTCAGGAGATTGAGACCATCCTGGGTAACACAGCGAAACCTCGTCTCTACTAAAAATACAAAAAAAAAAAAATAGCCGGGCGTGATGGTAGGCGCCTGTAGTCCCAGCTACTCGAGAGGCTGAGGCAGGAGAATGGCATGAACCCGGGAGGCAGAGCTTGCAGTGAGTCGAGATCGCGCCACTGCACTCCAGCCTGGGCAACAGAGCGAGACTCTATCTCAAAAAAAAAAAAGAATGACTCAAGTAAACATTTAGAGAGTAAAAAAAAAAAATATTTGAGTACTGCCATGTTGTTAAAAAAAAAAAAAAAAAATACCCCTGAAAGAGAAAGTATTTTCTTTGACTCTCACAACTCCTTTATTAGACTTGCTTTGGAAGAATTCCAAACTATGGCTGAGAGGGTGGCGTACTGAGGCACAGCTAAGGCTGGCTTCCACTCCAGAGAAGGAGGGATTCTAGCAGAGTCACGTGGGGGTTTCAGACTGACCAACCCATTGGTCTTCGTTTCAGAAATGAGGAAACAGAACCAGAGAGGTTCTATCCTTATCGAGGATTGTTCAACTGATGACCTTTCCCCTACCCTAAGATACTTAGACTCAGCTGTATTCAGGATTTTCAGTTCTTTCTCTGATTTCTCACATTTTCAAAGATATGCCATTCAAATTTGTTTAGGTATTTTTAAATCACTTGGAAGAAAATGACATAGTGGATCTGAAAGCACTTATAGCGTTTCTGCACCATGTTCAGTACTTGAATCTGAATCTAAAGAAAGGGCTTTATTGGATCACTATTCTGGGATAATATTGAAATAACTACTAACAACAATTTTTGTTTTGTGAAAAAATAATACAATCAAATGAAAATAGATTAATCAAAACAGTGAAAACCCTGTCCCCTTCTCTGAGCTTACAAAAACAGAACCTAATTTGTAGGCATTCTTTTTATAGCTAATGTGCTAATTGCCTCAGAGATAACACCTGTGTAATTTATTTTTAAAAATCTTACGAAAATCTACATCTTAGTGAGATTCTAGGAAAGAATAGCAACAGCTGGGCCCGCATCTGTTTGAATGATGCAGCGTGAAAAGGATTCTAAATATAGTCTGAATTAGAGGCAAATGTACTTTCATGCTGTAGTACAAAGTATCAGTTGAACTAGATCTGAAGGAGCTTATCATTAAAATAACCTAAAACTAAAATGGTACAGTTTGCTTTGGAAAGCAACAAATGTTTACCTTAAGCAGTCTTTGTTAGCAAACTTGAAATATAACTGGTCCATTCCCACTTGCCAGATGGAGAGAAAGATTATACCAGAGCTTAGGAGAATAAAAATAAGTCATATCGACACAAGAAAGTGACTTTTTACAAGAAGTTTTCATCACATTCAATGGCTTAGGGTGCCTTATTTCTATATTTCTTAGTTCTTGAATTTCATAGAGCCTGAGTTAGCAGCTCTCAACAGCTCTCCCTTCCTCCCTTCCTCCTTCCTCCCTCCTCCCTCCTCCCCTCCCTCCCTTCCTTCCTTTAACAAATACTTACATGCCCATTCTGTGCTGGGTATTTTTTGTATATACCCAGATAAGAATAGGGTAGACATAGTTTCTACTCTAATAGGGTTTTGAAGACTAAGTGACATAACGGATGTTTTACTTTAAACATGTGCATTTAGGCAACACTGGACCTATAAAGCTCTTAGTAGTGTCTGGCACGTAGTAAGTATCAATAAATAGCAGCTACATGTTAAAACAATACAAGAATCTGTGATACCTGTAATAGTAGACCCCATATAATAGCTAACATTTATTGAGCACCTACAGTATGCTAAGAATTCTTCATACACACACATACACACACACACACACACACATATAGCTATACACACAGTTGTATTTAATCATTACAACATTCCAAGGGTACATCATATTACCCCAGTTTACAGATGAGGTAACTGAAGCTTGGTGAGGTTGAGTTGTCCAAGGTCACATGCATTTCTAAGTGACTGTGCCAGGCTTTGAATTCAGGTTTGACCTGACCAAAACTTGAGCCGTTAGCCATTAGGATGTACCTTGGAATCCCGTTTTTACAGCCTATATTGCCACATACTACCCCAAGAACAATCAGCTAGCAGCACTTGTTTCCTACCCTCCAGTGCCTAGGAGAGTTAATTTGCACACAGCTCTCAATACCTTACCTTCGGAACCCCTTCTCAGGAACACAAGACTACCAGAAAATCAAAAGGAATTAATCATCAGTGAAAGCCAAAGGTCTTTACTGCAATACATATTTTCCTTTGTGTTGCTATGTCTTTACAGAGATAATACCACCACCAAAAAATTATCCAATGGTCCATCTCTTCCAGATTTGCCCAATTTTCAGAGACTCCAAACAACATCTTTTTTTTTTTTTTGAGATGGATTCTCACCCTGTCACCCAGGCTGGAGTGCAGTGATGCAGTCTCGGCTCACTGCAACCTCCACCTACTGGGTTCAAGTGATGCTCCTGCCTCAGCCTCCCAAGTAGCTGGGATTACAGGTACCCACCACCATGATGGCTATTTTTTTGTATTTTTAGTAGAGATGGGGTTTCACCATGTTGGCCAGGCTGGTCTTAAACTCCTGACCTCAAGTGATTGCCAGCCTTGGCCTCCCAAAGTGTTAGGATTACAGGCATGAGCCACTGTGCCCGGCCCAAATAACATCTTCTGTGTGCCGTCATACACATACATGCAAGCCACTTTCATGTCCATGAGCTTGCTTAAGCTTCACTAAGCCTTGTTTATAGCATCTCTTCTCCATTTTGTAGATGAAGAAACTGAAGCCTAGAGGAAAAAAAAAAAACAAAATTGCCCAAAGCCGATAGTTAATTTCCAGCAAACCAGGGACTTCAACTCAGCTCTGGTTCCTTTGCATCCTAAGAAAATAATATGTGTGTAGTGATTGTAATCCCCTGGACTGGGGGCTGTGTTTGATTGTTTATCTGTGAACTTCAATGGACGCCAGTTGGGAGGTGAACTTCCCCCAATCTCACTATAATGTGCCTCCTCTGTAGGGTTTTACCACACATGTAAGAAGCCTTCACATTAATAAAATACAGAATTTGGCCAGGTGCAGTGGCTCATGCCTGTAATCCCAGCACTTTGGGAGGCTGAGGGGGACAGATCACTTGAGGTCTGGAGTTCGAGATGAGCCTGGCCAACATGATGAAATCCCGTCTCTACTGAAACTACAAAAATTGGCCAGGCGTGGTGGCGGGTGCCTGTAGTCCCAGCTACTCGGGAGGCTGAAGCAGGAGGATCACTTGAACCTGTGAGGCACAGGTTGCAGTGAGCCGAGATTGCCCAACTGCACTTCATCCTGGGTGACAGAGTGAGACTCTGTCTCAAAAAATATAAAATAATAAAATAAAATACAGAATTTGCCTCCAGCTATTTGGAGTTGCTGCAAGCCCAGTGCCATTATGTCATGCCTGCTGCTACTGTTCCTTTCCACAGATGCCTACCCTTGGGACGTACATTGCTTGACAGCTCTCCTGGCTAGAGACAACCAGAAGCTAAACCTTGTTAAAATAAATGTCCTACGTAAGACAACTTTCTCCTCCAGGACCTTGCCCTTTAGTTATCTCTTATTTCCATATCATCCATATCATTAGTCTCTGCTGGCTTTCCTCTCAGGCTACAAACCCACTCAACCCTTTAAAATGAAACAGACAGAGGAGAGAGAGATTGTCCTGCATCTAGCTAATGCCCCTTCTGTCCTTTCCCTGTTTTAAAAGAGTGTTCTGACTACCCAGGGACCACTAGTTTACTTCCATTTACTTCTTAACATTGACAGCCCGATCTCTTCCACCGTTCCAGTGAACCCTCTCTGCAGAATATCTCCAGTGACCTGCACATGGCCAGTTTTCCAATCTCTATTTTCCTAAGTCTCTTTGTGCCATTTAAAATTTTTGATTACTCGATGCTCCCAGATACTCATTACTCCCTTGTGTGGGATCCTTCTCAACTAACTCCTGCGTCCACACCTAAATACAAATTTTTAGGATTATCTCTGTTTTTCTTGTGGAGACAGGGTCTCAGTATGCTGCCCAGGCTGGTCTTGAACTTCTGGCCTCAAGCAATCCTCCTGCCTCGACCTCTCAAAGCACTGGGATTATAGGCATGAGCCACCATACTGGCCAATGTTTTAGGATTCTCATTCTGGCCAATTGCGTTTCCTTCTACTGACTTTTCTTTTGTCATTTCATTTATTATCATGACTGCAGCTCCCACACTCAACTTTATGCTGCTACATGAGCTCCTTCACCATAATCCTGTCCTTACTGCTCCTCTGACCACTGGGACGTAACAGGAGGCCCTCAGCCTCAACATGATTTTTTTTCTTCTGATATCAGCAATTCCTCCTGCATTCCCTTCCTCAGGTAGTGCATCATCCACTCAAATATAAAACCTAGTCATAATTAGATTAACCCCCTTCCTTCATTCCCAGTAATCACATTTCAATTATTTTGCCTCTGAGCTATCTCTGTGGATTGATTGATTGATTGATTGCCTATATCTCCTCAAATTCCTTTTACCAGGGATATTTCTCAAATCTGGCCTCCTCTGTGTCCTGGTCCTTTTTCTTGGCACATCTCTGTACTTATACTGTTCTATGTATCTGAAATGCTTCTCTCACTTTAGTTGTTACTGTTGACATTTATTAATTCTTACAGACTTATTTCAGGCCTCATTGCCCCTTTACTTCTATGCGTGTGTCTTTCTTAACACTCAAGATACTATGTACCTGTGTTCCCCACTAGGCTAGGAGTGTTTTTTTAGGACAAGTCTTTTCCCCAGTCTTTATTTTTTACATTTATTTATTTTTATTTTTTAAGACAGAGTTTGTACTCTCGCCCTAGCTGGAGTGCAGTGGCACGATCTTGGCTCACTGCAGCCTCAACCTCCCAGACTCAAACCATCCTCCCACCTCAGCCGCGCAAGTAGCTGGGATCACAGGCATGCATTACCACCATGCCCAGCTAATTTTTTGACTTTTTAAAGAGATGATCAATGTTGACCAGGCTGGTCTCTAACTCCTGAGCTCAAGCAATCCTGCCTCGACCTCCTAAAGTGCTGAGATTTATAGGCATGAGCCACCACACTTGGCCTTTTCCCCAAGTCTTTAATTCATCTTTGTACTTCCAAGGCCTACAGCAGTACCTAAAACTTACCACATCCTCAATAAATATTTGTTGAACTGGATCATACTTACTTCCTAGAGTAATCAGAACACATGAAAAGCATTGGAAATGGGAACTTTGGAGGAAAAATATAGGCAGTTATCCAAAGTATCATTCATGCAGCTGTTGCAGGACGACTGGATGTTAACATGTAGACTCTCTTCTGCTTCCCATCTTTACATTTGAACATGTAGTGCTAAGTGCCCGTCTCTCTCAGCCAATCTGTCTCTGTCTCTGCTCTCAGTCTGCCCAAGTCCTGCTTATTCTTTTGGACTCAGCTCTTGGCCCACCTCAGAATGGGTTAGAGGCCACTCATCCATGCTGCTTTGTCTAGCAGGGTACTTATCAGAGGGCATTCTTGTTATCAAAGGGTTTCCTGTTTCCTTGTCTGTCTTCCCCAGTTAACTGTGAGCTCATTTAGAACAGAGACCAAGTCGTGCTCCTTTTACATTTTCAGTGCCTGACATGGCTCTGCTTATTAAATGTTTGATGAATAATAAAGGAATATACTTTAAAAGTAGCAGATGTTTGTGGGTGTGCTGTTACTGAAACCCCCACCCACCTCGAATATAAAGCTTAGGTTTCCTTTCTTGAGTAGGGCCTTAAAAGTCATGTATTTTAGTTTAGGTGCATTCAAATTCTGGTGTCTCCAGTTAGCAGTTGTTAATCACACTAGCTGATCAACTACGGGTCTTAAATCTAAGCATTTATTATCAAAGCCTTTTTGTTTATGAGTACAAACACACCATTGATGTTTACAAGAAGAATTATTTTCTCCCCTGAATGTTAACTAGCCACAAAAGCTGGTGTACACATGTGATAGTGTTTTTCATGGAGTTTAAAGAATGTTGGCCTTTGATGTTCTGCCCTTGAATGGAAATGAGTCTGTATTGCAAAATCACTAGTGAGGAAAATGGGAAACTTCTAGACAAGCACCTGAGAAGCATTATTAGAATTCCTGAGCATTAAAATCCAACAGATGCATTTTTCATGACATTAAAAAAAAGTTCCACTTTCTGGTAGTAGCCCATATGTCTTATGCTATGAAAATGAATGAGATTAAGTAGAATATGTTAAAATCATATTAAGTAGAAATGTCTTAGTCAAAACATTATTGAAAGCAAAAGAACTAATACAAGGTAGCTTTAGCAAATAAATAAATAAATAGAAAAATTTTTAAATAAGCTGTAAGGAAAAAAGGGTGTCTCGTGGGAAAAGGGACTAGGAATGAGAATCTAAAAGGAGGCCCTTTTGGTCCTTCTCAGACCATAAAATCTCTCATCTCTACTTCTTTGTATGACTTGCATTTTTTCTTCTTTCTCTCAGCCTGGCTTGCTCAGTTTGTCTTACCACCTGGCAGAAGGTAGCTACCTCATAGCATTCTAGGTTATGTATCCTCTTTCAGTTCAACTAAAGAGCCCAGACTCAATTAGAATCTCTCAGTTACAATTGCAGCCTCACAGAAGAGAGAAGTTGGTTGAGGCAACAAAGGTAGGTCACAAGTCCAGTGTGGCAACTGTGATCAAGGAGACAGAGCCAGATGACACAAATATGGTTACAATGACACGTGTCTGAATGCAAAGAGAGAGTTCTCAGACAGGATGGGTTATCATGAGCTAGACAGACAACTCCTACCACCACCAAAAACCAAGGAAGTATAAAGTAAAAAGGACAATATAGTAGCACTATCTCAGTATAAATTATTTATAGATTTATTCTTTTTCCTCCACCAAATTATGTGTACCATGAGGTCAGGCACCATATTTATGTTTAATTCTCTAGTACCTGGCCGTGTCCGACAATAGGCATTCAGTAAATATTCAGTAAATATTGTATGAACAGAAACTAAGGTAAGCTCTGCCTTCATGGAAATTACAGTCTGGTCATGAAAGCAGGCAGTAAACAAGCAAATAAAAAGATGTAATTGTGGTAAATACTAAGAAAGTTAAAAGGGGGAGGGGGTAAAGGAAGGATGACCAAACTACAGCAGAAACTTTCAGAGGTAGGTGATGGTGTTAAAACCCAAGGTAGCTGTACTAACTTTGCTTATTCATCCCAAGAGACTGGAGGTGGTAATCATAAAAGATTCCATTTACATTTTGTTCCGTTCATCATTTTAACACATAAAAAATTGTAGTTTACATTAGAGCATGTGTTGCTAAAAGGTTGCTATAAAGAACTATATAAAATTTTTAATAAATTTAATTAATGTTTGCTGCTATGTTTTCATTTTTATCTTCCATTTTTAAATTGGTAAACTCTTAGCCCGGAGCTCGATGTAATTATATAACAGTTCTATGAGCTGGTCAGTGATTAATCAAATGCACAATAGGAGATATACATTGGGCAACTCTGCAAGCAGATTTGGATTAAGATTATTACAAATCACACAGTGCGAAAGATGTGTTCTCTAAAGGAGAATCAGGCAGGATCAGATGATACACCAGGATGTGTTTTCAGTGTGATGGAAAGATTGTTTCCAGTGATCTTAGTGATGGTAAAAGATAGAGGAGAAGGGATCTAGGAAATGTGTTTTTCTGGAGTTACATTAGTATTCTTGTTGCCAGTATCTAATAGTGTTTCCAGAGCTATTCTGGAAGCAAGCCAGATATCCTAAACAATAATTAACAGAGGTTTTTACCTAGCTGTATTAATTAGAGTAACTAACAGGAGTTTCTATATAAACAATTCCAAAAGCCCAGTGGCTTATTAAACTGTAGAGTTTTTTGCTTTGTAAAGTTCAGTGCAGATAAAGGGGGTGTTTGTTCCATAAATTTATTCAGGGACCCAGGCTCTTTCCATCTTGTGGTTCTGTCCTCCCACATTCTATTCATTCAAGCTGGTCCACGGGGAAAGAATGAGATTGGGCCAGGACTACACCAGGAAGTGCACACCACTTATACTCTCATTTCGTTAGCCAGGATTGAGTCACAAGTACCACACCTACCTACAAGGAGGGCTGGACAAAGGTATAGTCGGGGACCCAGGAAGAAGAGAGTATTAGTGACTATTCTCAGTATCCACCACACTAGCAATATATAGATTCAAGAAGCTATGGGAGGAAAAAAAAAAAAAAGAAGAAGAAGAAGAGGAAGAAGGAGAAGGGGAACAAAAAGAAGGAGCAGCAGCTGTGGGAGGCCAGCGGGTGCAGTGGCTCACACCTGTAATCCCAGCACTTTGGGAGGCCGAGTTGAGTGGATCACTTGAGGTCAGGAGTTCGAGACCAGCCTGGCCAACATGGGGAAACCCCATCTCTACTAAAAGTACAAAATTAGTTGGCTGTGGTGGCACATGCCTGTAATCCCTGCTACTCGGGAGGCTAAGGCAGGAGAGTTACTTGAACCCAGGAGGCGGAGGTTGAAGTGAGCCGAGATCACGCCATTACACTCCAGCCTGGGCAACAGAGCAAGACTTCATCTCACAAAAAAAAAAAAAAAAGAAGAAGAAGAAGCAGCAGCAGCTATGGGAAACATGAAAAAGAAAATATTGTAGAAAAGCCCTTTGTATCTTCAAAAGAATTTTGTTGCCAAAATTTGAGATCATTTCGGATTAGTTATCTTTCCAAAAGCTTCTTACCATAGGTAGTGCTGTTGGCTTGTACAAACCACATATGGTTCCCTAGTTCTGTCAGTGCTGGAAAATTTAGAAGAAAAATAAGAGCAAATCGATTCTGAAAAGCAGTTATCTAATCAGAATGGTGGTAGTGTGTGCCTTCCCTTCCAAAGCACAGCTATGAGTTGCCCATCAAAGCCTACCATCATCTCCTCTAGGAGTGTTCCTCAACATGAAAGAGTTTCAAATGTTGGCAGGTCATACTTGTTGAAGACTCCCTTTAGTCTGGAGCAGTATTTTCCAGCCAAGAATTTAGGAAGGAGGGTAATTCCATAATTTTACTTAGACCTGTTCCTGGTCTGGGGGCCTGGTTTAGGTCTGATACCATATGCTCTTGTCCATGATGACAGTAGCTGTGCCCCAGCTCTGTTTCAGGGATTCTGCAAATTTAATTCTACAACAATAATAGCTTACACTATTGAGCACTTACTATATTCTATGTACCATTCTAAGAATGTTATTACTATTATGCTCATGTCCAGGAAATAGGATGCTGCCCCACCTTGCACTCTCAGGGATCTTGTCCATTAATCCACACTGGAAGTTACCCCTGCCCAGGAAGTTTATCAAGGGAGACACAAACTTGGCAGTTTAAGAGGATGGTTCTTATTGTTATAACCAGGACTGACAAAAATTTGAAGGACATAATTGTATTTTTAGATGCCTCAGATTTAGTTTGGCCAATGGCTGTTGTGGTGCTGACCAACTTTCCTCATATAGAGCAAAGTATTCTTTGTTTATTTTTATTTACTGACTCCAGTGGGTTAATTTTGACATTTATTTGAACTCAGTTCAGTAAATGATCACTGAGCATCCACTCTGTGGAAAGTTCCATGCTAATTATTGTAGGGAACACAAACAGGAGGAAGGCTTACTCATCAAGCATACTGATGAATAGAGGTAGCAGGATTACCCTAAACATTATGAGGTTGCTGAGACTTGAAGACCATCCTGTAGGTCTTGAACCTTTAGCTAATGGGTTAAACACTGAATGCTGTGAAAGATCATGGCCTTGGGATCCCAAGTTAGACAGTTATATCTCCTACTATCTGATGTACTAATATTCTTTTTTTATAACAGTTTTATTAAGATGTAATATATATACCATACAACTTACCCACTTTAAGTGTGCAGTAGACTGGGTTTTGTTTTGTTTCTGTATATTCACAGAGCTAGGCAGCCATCACCACAGTCAATTTTGGAACATTTTCAAAAAGAAATCCTGTATCTGTTAGCATTTACTTCCTATTTTCTCCCAAGTCCCCCAGCTCTAGGCAACCACTCAATCTACTTTCTATCTCTGTAATTTGCTATTTGGGACATTTAATATAAACGTGTATGTGGTCTTTTGTGACTGGATTCTTTCACTTGGCATAATGTTTTCGAGGTTTATCCATGTTGTAGAATGTATCAGTATTTCATTCCTTTCTAATGCTGAGTAACATTTCATTGTATGAATATACCACATTTTATTTATCATTCTTTAGTTGATAGTCATCTGGGTTGTTTCTGTCTTTTGGCTATTATGGACAGTGCTGCTGTGAACATTTGTGTATAGTCGACATTTGTTTTTATTTCCATTTCTCGTGGTATTTATCTCGCAAAGTAATTGCTGGGTCCTATGGTAACTCTATGTTTATCCTTTTTAGGAACTGCCAGACTGTTTTCCAAAGGGACTGCGCCATTTTACATTCCCACCAGCAGTGTATGAGGGTTCCAATTGCTCCACGTCCTCACCAACACATGTTATTATCTCTTTTTTATTGTAGACATCCTAGTGGGCGTGAAGTGGTATTTCATTGTTTTGATTTGCATTTCCCTGATGGATTAATATTGTAATATTTATTTTACCAATCTAGGGCTAAACTTGTGATCGTATGCTTTCTTATGCATGTAATAGAAACTGTCTCATATTACTGGATTGACTTTCTGAAACAAAACCATCGTTCTATACAAAATGAATGTCATTTATGGGGTTAGAATTAGACCTGAAAAAACATAAAGTAAAATGACATGGAGTTAAGATTACGCACTCATCTGGGAAATTGTTTTGCAGTATGAATTCATTCACAGTGTTCTGAGGCCTTTATCTGAGCTACTCAAGTACTACTATGTGACATTTACTGGATAATCCAGACAGCACTTTGGTTAAATCCACAGTGTGATGTCACCCAGTAAACACTTGAAAATGGAGATGTGTGTCTCTTCTGGTTTTATCAGTCAAGATTAGTGGTGGTTCACAGCACAGTGAACTTTTTCTCCTCTGTGATCCATCAGTCTGTGTCTCATTGTGGGCCAATAATCTGTCACCTGAAACTACTTAAAATAGGTTGGACTTTCTTGAATGTCGTGTTGCTGTGATGACATCGGGTTTTGGCTGCAGAAAGGAAAGAACCTTTTTATAACTTTATAACTTTTGTTTGCCTCTGTATCCCTTGTTTCCAGTAAAAGCACTGTGATTTTTAGCCCCTTGCTTATATATGTAGACTGTTTTCTAAACCAGTTTTTTCATCCATCTCTTTACCTTCTGGGGCACCTAATCTGGTGACCTTTGTGTTTCTGTCAAAGAAAAAATGAGACTAGGGGCTTGGAAGGTGGAAAAGTTTCACCATGTTGGTTTGACCAACTAGCAGACAGGTAAAAACAACATCCAAAAAGGCCACTTGATAATCAAATTAAAAAATTAAAAGTTGAAGAGAATTCAGGGGATGCTTTCTTCAGAGAAGTGCTTAGGATTTCTCAGAAATCCCCCCAGAAAAGAGGCCTTAACAGTAGACTGATCGTCCTTTCTGACCCACTGAGAGAGTAACACACAGGTCGAAATTCTCTTCATTGGGCTGCACACCCGTCTCGGCTTAGTACAGCTTTGGGAAGCTCTAAGAGGGACAAAGGGGGCAAAAAACTGAGAGCGGATCATTAACCCTTCATAATACATCATCCTATGTTCTGCCTCATTGATTCCTTAACTTTTAGCGTGTGATTGTGTGGCTTGGTTGGGGAATAGTTGGAAGGAATAGTTGGAGCTTGAATTTTGTGAACCATGTGCCTTCACAACTATCAAAGAATAAATAACTAATACTTATTAAAGTATGAGTAGGAATTACAGTTTACAGCTTAGATTCTGATTTTTGCAATGATTAGCTCTTGATTAATTTTTAAAAATAGCTAGCACTTATTGAACATTTATTACATGCTAGACAATAGCCTTGCATAGGTTATCTCATTTAATACTTTCCATGGCCCTGTGAACTAGGTACTGTTATTTTCTTCTTTTTACAAACTGAGGTAAATTTAGTGTTGTCATGTACAGTTTGCACCCTTAACTCCCAGCACTCACTTCTGCTGGGTACATGACATATTGAATGAATACTATGTTTGTAAGAGAGAGAGAATATGCATAAATGAATGACAGATAGCATACCCAAACAGGGAAGCAAACTGATGGATTTGGCTCTACTCAAATTTTGTTGTTGTTCTTGTTGTTGCTGCCATGGTAATTTTTTTTTTTTTTTTTTTTTTTTTTTTTTAAAGACAGTCTTGCTCTATCACCCAGGCTGGAGTGCAGTGGTGCAGTCTCAGCCAGGCTAATTTTTTGTATTTTTAGTAGAAATGGGGTTTCACACTTTGGCCAGGCTGGTCTCAAACTCTTGACCTCAAGTGATCCGCCCACCTCTGCCTCCCAAAGTGCTGGGATTACAGGCGTGAGCCACCGCGCCCGGCCTGCTGTGGTAATTTTTAAGAAAGCTTTTAACATTTCCTTTTCCTCCTTCGTATTGATGCTTACAAACATAAGACAATAACTGCTGAGGAGAAGCAAACTCAAGGCTGGGCATTCCTGCAGGAAAATGGCCGAGATGTACTTCCCCGGAACAAAAATGGATCAGAGAATTTGCTAATTTTTTCCCCTTAAGAAATTAGAATAAAAAAGAGCATTGCATATACTGATTTTTCTTTAAGAAACCAAATACCTCTGATTACTTATTTTGCATAGAAAATATAGAGTATACTTAGAAATTCAGGAAGTATTTCCTTTCTCATTGCAAACATTAAGTTATTCTTAGTCACTTATTCAATTAAATTGTTAAAATCAATTCACTGGGCCATTTTACTATGAGATATCCTAAAATCAATGAATTCATAACATCTCTGTCACAATCACACACCCATTTTTAACAACCTCTATTTCATATTTTCATGCTTTTTAGTCAAGGTAAATGTCTGAATATAAAGTAACTAAAGCTACATTCCTATAAAAATGCCTGGCCAAAAGGTAGCTCTTCAAGCCAGCAGTCATCTCTAGGACAATACATCGAATCTGTAGAGCTTATTTTACCCAGTTTTTCCCCTCCCCAGCAAAGGCAATTCTTTAATCTGCTCTGTAAAGTCTCTATCTACTAAGAAGTCACCTTTGGTTGAGGGACCTCCTGGGACAAGCAGCTCATTCCATTTTCAGGTAGTTCTAAATGGGGGAAATTATTTCCTTTGTCTAGCCAAATGTTGTCTTCTTTAAGGCCTGCTTCTCCACATTAACTCTTCCTTCTGGAATGAGACACAGTAAAAACTAGGGTGAAATCTCTTAATTAACAAACACTTAGCCTGTAATCCCAGTACTTTGGAAGGCCTAGACAGAAAGATCAGTTAAAGCCAGCAGTTCAAGACCAGCCTAGGGAACAAAGTGAGACCTTGTCTCTAGAGAAGAAAAAAAAAAAAATTAAAGCCAGGCATAGTAGCATGCACCTGTAGTCCTAGCTACTTGGGAGACTGAGGTAGGAGGATCACTTGAGCCCAGGAGTTTGAGGCTACAGTGAGCTATGATTGTGCCACTGCACTCCAGCCCATCAACAGAGTGAGACTCTGTCTCAAAAAAAAAAAAAAAAAATTATTGATTACTTTTACAATATGCAAAGCAATTATGAAATGTATCAGAATATGAATACATATACTTCATAATATTAATGTGGACGAATAAACACGGACGTTGAAGTCACACAATAGCAAAAATAGTGCTGACTGGGCCAGGCACAGTGGTGCATGCCTATAATCCCAGCACTTTGGGAGGCTGAGACAGGTGGATCACCTGAGATCAGAAGTACGAGATCAGCCTGGCCAACATGGTGAAACCCCATCTCTACTAAAAATAAAAATATTTGCCTGGTGTAGTGGTACACACCTGTAGTCCCAGCTACTAAGGAAGCTGAGGCCAGAGGATCGCTTGAACCTGGAAGGCAGAGGTTGCAGTGAGCTGAGATCATGACAGAGTGATACTTCTTCTCAAAAAATAAATAAATAAGATAGTGCTGACTACATGCCAGGCACTGTTGCAAGTATTTTGTATGAGTTAACTCATTAATCCTGACCACAGCCCTTTGAGGCATGTACTACAAAAATCCCCATTTTACAGATGTGAAAACTGAGACACAGAGTTAAGACACTTGCCCAAAGTCACCCAGCCAGTAAACGTGAGATCCAGCATTTGCAGTCAAGCAGATCGCCTGGTCCCTTAGCTCTGTGGACCCAGAGCCAGATCTTCCAGCGCTGATGCTATGCCTCATTAACAAGATGATGCAGGAAATTTACTTAAACCATCTCCACTTTTGTGTCCTCATCTGTAAAAACAGGCAGAGTTCTTATAGCAATTGAATGGAATACCATTGAACATGACCAGTAGTTCTTAACAGGGATTGCATATCAAATTCATCTGTGGGGTTTTTTTTTTTTTCTTTCTTCAGTTTAGGTCCTACCAGGAACTTCTGATTCATTTAAATACTATGTGGTTTGTTGTCACCAGTTTGAGACTCATGTCAACATTGGTTCAGAATAAGCAGGTTGGTTTTTTAAATTAATCTTCTTGATAACTGCACAACTCAGGGCAGTGTTAGTCATCATTGATGGGATTAAGTTTTGGGTGATATTAAAGTCTGATTTCAAAATCCCATATTAGTTGTTCCTCTGATCCTTAAAATGAACTTCCTTGCCCCCATTTATTGCTGAAACATTTTTCTGCATGCATACCCAAGGTAGCACATTTCATGAATAGTTGATGCTAGTAAAAATTAATGTTTTGTTATTTTCCTCTGTATTTAATAACTCCTTCGCTGTGACCCAGTGAACCATTCTGAAAGTAAACCTTTGAAGTATTTTTATAGCATCACCTACAAATAGTTTGTGTTTTTAAATCTATATGTAGTGAAATGCATGAGGTTATCAGTAGTCTAGTTGATACAGGATTCTCATCACCAAGTGTATTGGCTGAATCAAGAGGTGATTCTTTGTCAGTGTGCTCTGTTTTTGAAAAGAAAGGAGCACTGTATTAGTTTCTTTTCACACTACTCTAAAGAACTGCCTGAGACTGGGTAATTTATACAGAAGAGAGGTTTAATTGACTCACAGTTCCTCGTGGCTGGGGAGGCCTCAGGAGACTTAAAATCGTAGCAGAAGGTAAAGAGGAAGCAAGGAATGTCTTACATGGCAGCGGGAGAGACAGCGAGCAAGACGGGGGAGCTGCCACACACTTTTAAACCATCAGATCTCAAGAGAACTCACTCACCATGACAGGAACAACATGGGGGAAACCGCCCCCATGTCCCAGTTACCTCCCACCAGGTCCCTCCCTCGACATGTGGGGATTACAATTTGAGATGAGATTTGGGTGGGGACATAGCCAAACCATATTAAGCACCCCTAAGGAAAATGTAACAACCCCTTCAATGCATTTATTTATTGGGAGGTTGGCAATTAATTTCACTGAGAATGACCAAAGAACTTTTGGCTTGTGGAAAGAGAATGCCATGTAGTTTGAAGCTATTACCTTGACCTCATAATTTTGGCTTTTTTTTTTTTTTTTTGTCTTGAGACAGACTCTCACTCTGTCATTCAGGCTGGAGTGCAGTGGCAGAATCTCGGCTCACTGCAACCTCCACCTCCTGGGTTGAAGTGATTCTCCTGCCTCAGCCTCCCGAGTAGTTGGGACTACAGGTGTGCATCATCATGCTTGGCTAATGTTTGTATTTTTATAGAGACAGGATTTCAACATGTTGGCCAGGCTGGTCTCAAACTTCTGACCTCAGGTGATTCATCTGCCTTGGCCTCCCAAAATGCTGGGATTACAGGCGTGAGCCATTGCACCCAGACAATTTTCGGCTTTCTTGTACTGGAAGTGGATCACTTCAAGGGCTGTGCCTCTTTTTTTTTTTATTATTTTGAGACAAGTCTCGCTTGGTCACCCAGGCTAGAGTGCAGTGGTGCCATCATGGCTCACTGCAGTCTCGACCTCCCAGACTCAATTGATTCTCACACCTCCACCTCACCTCCACCTCCTGAGTACCTGGGACTACACGCGACTAATTTTTTTATGTTTTAGTAGAGACAGGGTTTCACCATGTTGCCCAGGCTGGTCTCAAACTCCTGAGCTCAAGTGATCCTCTTGCTTTGGCCTCCCAAAGTGCTGGGATTACAGACATGAGCCATCACACCTGGCCCTGGCTGTGCCATTTAGACCTCATTCTAAGCCATATCAAAGGTGACAAGGCAAATTCAGAGATTAAAGAGTTGCGGTATCTCAGTAAGTTGGCACTGTTCCATTCAACCGTTATTTATTGAGCATCTCTTATTCGCTGTGCTGTGGGGGTACAAAGATATAAAGAACATTGTCCCTGCACTGAAGTTTACAGTCTATGGGCAGTGGGGTAGGAACAGGTGGTCTCAATAAAGTTCAGCAAGTGTGTTATGGTGGAGGAGGTACAAGTGCTTTGAGAGTAGAAAGGAAGGTGGCCTGATGTAGCCTGGGGAGAGAGGAAGAAAGATGGGAAGGGGCTGGTCTGCAAAGGCTTTCTGGGGGCGGGAGTACTGAGATGAATGTTAAACGATGGATTAATGCAAGCAGAGTGAAGAATGGTGGAAGAGCATTCCATCTGGACTCTGCAGCCCCCTGAGCAGTCTTGAATCATCCTACCTAACCAATGGTCATCTCAGTTCCAAATAGTGTCCTGTCTGACTCACTGACTTTCCATTCTATCATTATTTGACCGCTCGATTATTTCTGTGTCACAATCATTAACTAGTTTTGTGAAGTATGGCTTCAAAGAGAAAACAAAAAAACTTTTGAGCCATGCCTTTTTGTCCCTGAAATGAACAATCCGTGTGACCCATTTAGCCTGACCTCCATTATAACTTGAGCAGGATTGGCTGGGGAATGTGCTAGAACCCCAGCAGCACAGGCTGGTGGGAAAGGGGGCCTGAGGAAAATCACCTGCCTATGCAGTTGGCATCCAGAAGGGGTTGAAAAACCAGCAAAAGTGGGACAGCAAACAGAGTCCCAAGTAGTCATCCAAGCCGAGGTTTCCCTGGCCAAAGGTAATAGAATGCAGCGGCTCATGGTATCCAGCATGTCACGTACTGGCTTTGTGACCTTCGCAAATTCACCTCTCAGTGCTTGGTCTTCTCTGAAATAAGTAATAATTATCTCACCTCACTACATAGAGGTGGCAGTGGGTTGGTGGTGAGGATTAAGTGAACTTATTCACCAAAAGTACTTGGAAGACTTTGTTGTTAATTGTTAGGAGACAGAGTCCCAGTTCCTTCAGAAGGGGACCCAGGCATGGTGTCAGGACCTCTGCAGTTAGTGAGCTCCCATTCTCCCCAAGACATGAGTTTTCCATACAAGCCAATTTTTTTTTTTTTTAAACAGAGTCTCCCTCTGTCTACTAGGCTGGAGTGCAATGGCACAATCTCGGCTCACTACAACCTCCGCCTACTGGATTCAAGCGATTCTCCTGTCACAGCCTCCAGCTGGGATTACAGGCACCAACCAACCACGCCCGGCTAATTTTTGTAGTTTTACTAGAGACACCGTTTCACCATGTTGGCCAGACTGGTCTCGAACTCCTGATCTCAGGTGATCCACCTGCCTTGGCCTTCTAAAGTACTGGGATTACAGGCGTGAACCACTGCACCTGGCCCCAGTTTTTTTTTGTTTTTTTGTTTTTTTTTTGAGACCAAGTCTCACTCTGTTGCCCAAGCTGGAGTGCAGTAGTGCGATCTCAGCTCACTCAAATTCTGCCTCCCAGGATCATGTGATTCTCATGCCTCAGCCTACAAGAGCTGGGATTACAGGTGCATGGCATTACACCCAGCTAATTTTTGTATTTTTAGTAGGAATGGGGTTTCACCATGTTGGTCAGGCTGGTCTTGAACTCCTGGCCTCAAGTGATCTGCCCGCCTCAGCCTCCCAAAGTGCTGGGATTACAGGCATGAACCACCACGCCAGGCCCCAATTTCTTTTTTAACACATATTTATTGGATGTCTCCCATGTGCTAGGCACTGTTCAAAGCTTTGGGGATAAATCAGAGGAATCAGTCCATGCAAAGGCCCTGGTGTGGGAGTTGGCCTGGCACACATTCCAGGAGTGACAAGGAAGTTCCCGTAGAATGAGTGAGGGAAAGGAAAGTAGGAGATTAGATCAGAGAGCTAACAAGGGGTGGATGATGCAGGGCTTCCCAAGCCATTGAAGGACTTTGGCTTTTACTTAGAGGTTAATATGGGGTGCGAATTGAGAGAAGATGATAACTACTGCTGATTAGTGAGCTTATAGAAGATAGCTGGCACTGTGCTATGTGCTTGACCTGTGTTATCCTTCTTAATCAGATAGAACAAGAAGATTAGAACAATGATGTAAAGCAAATGGACTGTCCCCGGGAAGGACACTGAGACAGAGGGGTTGGGGAGCGTGCAGGGGCAGTATTCAAACCCAAACCTGAGTGATTTCATGATGTCATACTGTCATTTAATGAATATAGGCATGTGCTTGCCATCAGATTGCTGTAGCAAGACTAATCTTAGCCTCCACTTGACCACTCTGCGAGACCACTGCTCAGAAACTGGATAGGAAGTTGGTGCCTGTGCTTCCAAACAACTCTGGGAATCCGGGTCAAAGAATCTGAGCACACATCACGCACCACACACACATTTTCCCCAGGGCACCAAGCAGGGGAACGTAGTGTCCATTCTGCAGCTCCACACTCCCCGCATCTTCTGTTTCGCAAGTGGAGGGTTTCAACGTCCTCACTCTTTCCATATTTAAAGACTCAGTGTTTCTGAGTGCCTTTTAAGGGCAGGGTAGAATCAAAGCCCAAAATACCAAAGGTTCAGTTTCCTGTTACTGACCACACTAGACCAGAAAATGAGGCAGCTTTCAGAGCAGCTGCCTCCTGCTGTGAACCTGCAGTTCAGCTTTGACTCAGGGGAGCCTGTGGGAACTGTTAGACTCCTTAGTCTGCAAGATGTTGTTCTCAAGTGAATGGACACACCCTAAGTCAAGTTGTGTGTTCGAGACCAAACTGAACAGACAGAATTCTTTGGAATTCTGATTCATTTGCAGGACCAAATAAGGACCTACCCAATAATCGTCTTAACTCATGTTCCACGAATTTGAAGTTTGTGATGAGCATTGAAGGAACTGAACTGTAAAATAAAAGGTCAGGGGTATCCATTTTTTCCAATAAGTATATAAATTAGCTGCCTATTTTGTGCAAAGTATAATACTGGGTGCCGAGAATGTCAAAATAAGTGGCTTCTGCACCCTTCTCGCTGTTTAGGAAGGAGGTACTTTATAAGTACTCACAGTGCACTGTAAGTCCTATTAACTATATATTCCAATTGCTTTACACAAATTCAACTCTACATACTCAACAAAAATGGAGAGAGGAAATTTAAATAGTACAGGTAATTTTGTCCACCAGTCCCACACTGAGCATAAGATGACAGGGCTAAATCCGTGATTCC
Source organism: Theropithecus gelada (assembly GCF_003255815.1). Taxonomy (NCBI): domain Eukaryota; kingdom Metazoa; phylum Chordata; class Mammalia; order Primates; family Cercopithecidae; genus Theropithecus; species Theropithecus gelada. The sequence goes on from NC_037676.1 coordinate 127,606,640, forward strand.
CTCAGTTGCTCTCAGCTTCCTTATTACTCTCATGGTGTAAAATTTCATTGCATCAAGTGTGATTGTGGTGTTGAAAGGTATACGTTGTTTGTGTAACATGTCCCTAAGATTCATGTCACCTACTTCTTGTGCTGGCTAAAGAAACAATGTTCTTTCTAGTGCTAAAAGAAATCCTGGCTGTGTTTGACCTTTCTAAGAAATTGTCAAGTTAACTTTGTCATACATGAGATTTTCATCTTATGCTTTGACTTTAGAGTTTATTCTCTACATAAGGTATTAATTCATTGTACTGACATATATACAGGATAGAGTCAAACGGGGCTGTGAATTTCAGTTTTTCACTGATTTAGACTGTGGACAAGTTATTTGACTTCCCTTAGTGCTTAATGATTAGCCTCATTCCACTCTAATCTATGAAACTAAGATACTTAAATTAATGTCATTAGCATTGTTTTGATGATTACATGAATAATATATATAAAGATCCTAACAAGATATTTAGCATAGTAAGTGATAGTTGCCACCTCATTCCTAGTAGGTGAAGATGTGTACTTTACCTATGGGAGCCTGTGAAGGTTTTTAGCAGAGGAGTGACATGATCCATGTAGGTATCAGGAGAGATGACTTCAGTGCCCTGCAACGTATGGGCTAAAGTGTAGAGAGACCTGGGGCAAGGAAATGAGATAGCAAGTAGTTACAGTGGTTTAGACAAAAATGAGGGCCTGCCTGAAGGCAATGGAGGTGCAGAGGAAGAATCCAGGTTTGGGAGTTTTAAAAGTAGAATTGAGGCTGGGTGCAGAGGCTCACACCTGTAATCCTAGCACTTTGGGAGGCTGAGGCGGGCAGATTATTTGAGGTCAAGAGTTCAAGACCAGCCTGGCCAACATGGTAAACCCCCATCTCTACTAAAAATACAAAAATTAGCCAGGCATGGTAGCGCGTGCCTGTAATCCCAGCTACTCAGGAGACTGAGGCATCAAATCTCATCATTGATTCTCATCAAGCGCTGAGAATCGCTTGAACCCTGGAGGCAGAGGTTACATGGAGCTGAGATTATGCCACTACACTTCAGCCTGGGCAACAGAGCCAGACTCTGTCGAAGAAAAGAAAGAAAGAAAGAGAGAGAGAGAGACTGTGTGACCTTGGGCAGAATACTTAACCTCTCTGTGCTTGTTTCCACATCTGTAAGATGGGGATATAATGATATTACCTACGTCCTCAGCACTATATGAGGAATAATAAGTTAATACATGTGAGATGCCTAGAAGTGTACATGGCATATATAGAGTAAGCAATTATAAAGTTTCGATGTTAGTACTACTACTGAATTATGCCAGTGGATAAAACAGCATGTTAAAATGGAGCCCCAGCCCATTGTAAATCACTCACAGATCAGCTCTCTGTTCACTTAACATGGAGGAAAGAGTCCAGCATTTGTTTTCTTTTCCTCTCTTTTAACATTGCAGGTACTGGTCCCTGGTAGATTTAGTGGGTAGTCAATTTCAACCCCCATAGCTAGAGACAAGGAAATTTTTTTTTCTTTAAAATAGAAGTCTCCTTCCTTCCAATCACATGTGCAATGGCTATGTTTAGAAATCTTCCAGGAGCAGTCTGGGAAGATAGCTGAAAGCATGGTGTATGGCGAGATGCCTAGTATATGATAAGGAAGATAGGCAGGCAGCCAGCCAGCCATCGTGTTGTCTGTTTCATAATGTGTTGTCAGATCAGAAAGGGAATGTGATTCTTCTCTCTGTGGCTGAACTTTTCCATCAGTCCTGTTGAGCTGCCAATTGGAAGACCCTGGTTGATACATCTTCTAAGCCCATTTGTCTGGAGTGGCAGCAAAGAACAAACCACAGATTTTACACCTTGTTGTGAAGCCACTGAACATCACCCTCACTGAGCACTTCCCCTAGCTTGCCCTAGAGATCTCAGAATACCTCACTTCTTCCAAGAGGAATCTACAGGGTTGTAGGCTTGATATTGTTAATGGAAGAAATTCATCAACTTCTTGAACCTGCCTCTAGAACCCCACAAAGTAGAGGTATAAAGGGATTTTGACTAAGCAAGTGTTGTTTACTCCCTGGAGGATGTGTCAGCTCTTGTTTCTTTTCAATTGCTTAAGAGTTAAAAATGATTACTGTGGTCTCAGAGGTCAGACACCAGCACTGTGAGCTGGATCTCACCCACAGATGTGTTTGGCTGGGCCCACATAGTTGTATACGCATGTGTCAGTTAGTTGCAACATACAAAAATTGGGGGATTTCACATAAAAATCTGCATTTTCAATTTCTTTTCTTTAACTGCCAAATCTGACAACACTGTGTCTTCCCTGCCTCCCCTATGGAAACAGTCTGCCTGACTGGGTAACAGTGGCTCCCTTGTCCCTACACTTTACCATAGTCCTCACCTGGCCCACTTCCTCCACTCCTGTTTGTTTCCTAGCCTCGGAGGCATGGGAGTTTATATAACCTTCTCTTAGAACTTTGGTGCCGTGTTCTCTACAGTATAGTTCCAAATGAAAAGTGAAAATTCTCATTACACTTCTTGACCTAGTTTTAACAAGATGCTGAATACTGAGTCTCAGGCCTTTGCTCTTTGATTTAAGATGAAAAATCCTAAGTATTTTCTCTGGATGTTTTTTGGGGGAAAAAAATCCTAAGTAAAAACTTTTTTGTGTCATTTATTTAAAAATCACAATTGGCAATTATCCTCTCCTAATGATCTTCTTGAGTCAGAGAAGTCTTTTTCCTTTGACCTTTTCCATGGTAGCATTTTACGCTATTCTGGTTACTACCAGCAATACAGGCTAAACAACAACCCGAAGTTTGACCATCTGGCCTTGTCCTTAGTCACCTATTTTTGCTGCTGATAGATTTGAGACCATAGGTTGTATCTGGGGAAGGGAGCATGGGATCTAGAGGGGAAATAAGTTACCTGTTTAACTTCCACAGAGTTGAAAGCTGAGTCATGGGGCCACACGATACAAAGGTGATGCACACAAAAGTATTTGCAAATTGCTTTTATTGGGAAGCCATTTTCCTCCCCTTTTTCAAGCCACATGGCCAGCCCACCCCCTGAGATTCTGCAGCCCCCTACCCCTTATTCTGGTGAGTGTACCTCGGTTGGTGAAATCTGCTGCAGCTCAAGTTCTTCCCCAATTGTTACTATTTCCTTATTCTGAAGATGGATGCAGAAGTGCATTTTCCTTACCCCATGCCAGCCATCTGAGGACAATTTGAGCTTGATAACATGGGGCCAGTCTGCAGCTGTCCAAGAAAGAATTGTGTTGTGAGGCCCGGCATGGTGGCTCATGCCTGTAATCCCAGCACTTTGGGAGGCCGAGGCAGGCGGATCACCTGAGGTCAGGAGTTCAAGACCAGCCTGACCAGCGTGGAGAAACCCCGTCTCTACTAAAAATACAAAAGGCCGGGCGCAGTGGCTCACGCCTGTAATCCCAGCACTTTGGGAGGCCGAGGCGGGCGGATCACGAGGTCAGGAGATGGAGACCATCCTGGCTAACACGGTGAAACCCTGTCTCTACTAAAAATACAAAAAATTAGCCAGGCTTGGTGGTGGGCGCCTGTAGTCCCAGCTACTCGGGAGGCTGAGGCAGGAGAATGGCCTGAACCCGGGAGGCGGAGCTTGCAGTGAGCCGAAATCGCACCACTGCACTCCAACCTGGGTGACAGAGCAAGACTCCATCTCAAAAAAATAAAAATATAAATATAAATACAAAAAAATTTAGCTGGACATTGTGGCACATCCCTGTAATCCCAGCTACTCGGGAGGCTGAGACAGGAGAATCACTTGAACCGGGGAGGCAGAGGTTGCGACGAGGCGAGATTGTGCCATTGCACTCCAGCCTGGGCTATAAGAGCAAAACTCTGTCTCAAAAAAAAAAAAAAATCGTGTTGTGAAACCACAGAGTATAGTTACTGCATTGTAGAAGTTTAATCAGTGTATAAAAATGCATTAAGCACTTCAGGAACTTTGGATAAAAAGTCATATGTTAATATTAGTCATTTATTTTATTGCTATTGTTGTCTCACTTTACCATAGAAATGTTTTATTAAGACCAGGCGCAGTGGCTCATCCCTGTAGTCCCAGCACTTTGGGAGGCCAGCGGGGGAGGATCCCTTGAGCTCAGGAGTCTGAGAGCAAGCTGGACAACATAGCGAGACCCCTGTCTCTAGTAAAAATCAAAATAATTAGCCAGGTGTGGTGGCACATGCTTGCAGTCCCAGCTCCTTAGGAGGCTGAGGCAGGAAGATTGCTTGAGCTAGGGAGATCAAGGCTGCAGTGAGCTGTGATCGCACTGGTGCACTTCAGCCTGGGTGCAGAGTGAGACCCAGTCTCAAAAAAAAAAAAAAAAAAAACTGTTCTATTAATTTGTTCAAATTTCCATGACTCCAGTTTCACATGAGGTCGTGGACTTCTCAATCAAAAAGTTTGTAGTAACTTCAGTAGGTCTGAAATTTCAGAGTGTTGAGCAAGGCCTACGCTGAGCTACAGCATGATCTAATAAGATTGGACTGTCAAAACAAGAAGCACCAGTCTGTGGTCAAAAGGTTTTTAAGAAGGAAATGTTAAAGCTCTGCTGTGAGAAACTCAAGAAGATCACGACACATGTAGGCTGGTAGGCTGTTTCTTTCTCATTTCTACTATGATGGGGGGGACCCTCATCCTAGGTAAACAGACACTGAAACAAAATTAGGTGTGATTAAACAGAAACAACAGATGGTATCTTTCTATTGGGAAACTAATCGTTTGTGTAACTGGCAGGATGAAACATCAGAAAATACTTGAAACATTTTGCTAGAGTTGTAAAGGGCATCTAGGAAGACTGGCTCCAAAATGTCAAAATAAGGAAAGTACATAACTCAGACTAGAGTCAGACAGAAGGGAGTTCCTCATTCCCAGCCTACCAGCCGTCAGATTTGGGGCAGGTTATGTAACCTTTTTTGCTCCTCGGTTTTTTTTTAATCCCTAAAATGGGGATTGGAATTGGAACATTATAGGATTGTCATGGAGACTCAAAGAAATAATGTGTGGAGAATGCTTGAAACAGTACCGACCATATGATGACTATCCAATCAATTGTAGCTATTGCAATTACTTAAAAGAGAAATGTGTAATAGCTTTTTGTCTGGTGTATTCAGTATGGTTTTCAAAATAAAGACCAATATCGTAAAGTTTTATTGCTGTTTCTCATAACTACATTTAAATTCCCAGTTACTTTAAGCCCCTTATATTTGTCTTCTGCATACCTACAAGTACCTCATCCATTCTCCCGTAATGTTTTCCTCCCTTAACCAATACCATTCCAATGAATAAATGCTCAAGACCAAATGTGAACAAAGGTTTAGACTGACTTTAGGACTGAGTCACTGTGATCTGTTTCAGCCTCCTGGAGCTCTTTTTTCCTCCCTGCTCATTTACTGAGGAGTATAATGTTTGCATCATACCTGCTGCTGAATTACCATGTAACGATTAATGAAATATGTTTATTAACAAGATATGTTTATGAAATGCCTTGTGTTTGTGATCACTTATAATAAAACATTAATAAAGAATATGGTTTATTGATGAATATATTAGATCACAAGGGGGAAAACCCGGTGCTAATGATGATCTCACTTTTAATATGTTAGATAATTACTCCAACTGAAACCGAATTGATTTTTATCAGATAAATTGGGGGTCAAAGTTACACCGCAGTAATTACTGCTTTCAAAGTGTGTTTGTGTAACCTGGGGAAGATTTTGCTCTGGGGACCATATTGAGGCATTTGCCCTTGCCACTAGCAGAGGACTTGGATGTGTGCATCCACAGCTAGAAGCAGAAGCATGTATTTCTTTTCTTTTACCAAATAATAGAAATCATGAAGAAAACCACTCTCCTCAATACTGGATAAAATTAGACACCAAAGAATTCCCTTTCACTCAGTTCTCTGCTTCATTTAAAACCTAGAATCTTGGTAGAAATCTGAAGAAAAAAAAAATGCACAAATTGTAGTTTCCTTTTCCCATAAAATCTCCAAAGAAGGAAATCTTATTTTTACCTTGGACTTCTAAAAACATAGACAATAAAAACATTTCATTTGCTGTAACATAGTTTATGATGTCACTAGAAGTTCTTGATAAAATTGTCAGCATGAGTATGTCACTGAATTAATAAGCCATGCTTTATTCGTGGTATGTTGTGCAATATGTCAGCATTTCCCCTTTCTTTCCTGTAAATTGTAACTTTTCTGATGACTAGTATTTAAAGTCTTTTCCTGATTAAGGAATTGTCAGCTGAAACCATCAGGGATTTCCCCTTAACTATTTTGGAAGAAATCTGAAGAATGTAGTGTGTTGCTTGGAAATTAAGAAATTTGGAATAATTCATGTGAACCTAAATGGTGAAATAGAATCAAGAAGTGATAGTTTTCTTTAAAATACGATGACCGGGTGTGGTGGCTCACGCCTATAATCCTAGCACTTTGGGAGGCTGAGGCAAGCAGATGACCTGAGGTCAGGAGTTCGAGACTAGCCTGTCGAACATGGAGAAACACCCCGTCTCTACTAAAAATACAAAATTAGCCAGGCGTGGTGGTGCATGCCTGTAATCCTAGCTACTCGGGAGGCTGAGGCAGGAGAATCTCTTGAACCCAGGAGGATTGCTGGTTGCGGTGAGCAGGGATCAGGTCATTGCACTCCAACCTGGGCAACAAGAGCAAAACTCCATCTCAATTAAAAAAAAAAAAAAAAGAAAGAGAAGATAATCATAAGGTCACAGAAAGAATAACAAAAACCGTAGAAATAACTCTTTGAAACATTTAATAAACTTTAATGTCTTTGTTCTATGCTTTTCAAAAGATTTGTTACATTGTAAGAGCTAAACTGAAGGAGAAATACTAACATTTCAGATGCTTAGAAAATGGTTTTTAAATTTAATTTATCCAATTACTTGAGGTTAACAGAAATTTCTTTTATAAATGTGTGTTGCGGCCGGGCATGGTGGCTCATGCCTGTAATCCCAGCACTTTGGGAGGCTGAGGCAGGTGGATCACGAGGTCAGGAGTTCAAGACCAGCCTGGCCAACATGGTGAAACCCTTTCTCTACTGAAAATACAAAAATTAGCCAAGCGTGGGTGGCACACGCCTGTAGTCCCAGCTACTCGCGAGGCTGAGGCAAGAGAATTGCTCGAACCTGGAAAAGGCAGAGGTTGCAGTGAGCCAAGATTGCGCCACTGCACTCCAGCCTGGGCGACAGAGCGAGACTCTGTCATTCATAAATAAATAAATGCGTGTTGCATCCACAGTGCCACTAGAACAAGGCTAGCAGACTGAGGTGGTAGAAAGCAGACTCACCAGGGCAAAAGGCAAAAGATCCGTTTCAAGTGCAAGGGCCTTGAGCCTTCTGTCCAGTCGCAGGATGGGGTGGGGTGAGCAGGAGACAGCTGGTGAGTGTGATAAAGAGTACGGGCCAGTTGGAGAAGAATCATTAGAAAAAGCCTCTCTGAGGAAGTGACCTTTGAGCTGAACCAGCACAGGGAGAGCAGAGAGAAGAACTCAGCAAGTACACAGAAAGCAAACATCACATGCAAAGGCCCTGGGGCTAGAGTGAATTTGATGATCAAGAAACAGTGAGTAGAGGACAGGTCAATAGGTGCAGCAAACCACCATGGCACATGTATACCTGTGTAACAAACCTGCACGTTCTGCACATGTATCCCAGAACTTAAAGTGGAAAAAAAAAAGAAACAGTGAGAAGGCAGGTATAGCTAGAGCATAGGGGGAGAGTGGTGAGGATAAGATCCAAAAGGTAGGAAGAGGCAGCCCTGACAGAAGTCAAGTATGGGGATAAAAAGTTAACAGTTGAGTTCATTTACTGTGTTTTAGAATTATCCCAATTCTAAAAATGGCACATGGAAAACACTTTAAAGAAGGCAGGGTCTGTATGCCAAATCTCAACCAGCTTTAAGCTCCAAATTTGTATTTGATGACAGGTCTTACTCTTGGTAACTCTTAGAAAGAGAAGGACCTCAGGACTTGCCAGCTTAGCTCTTTTGTTGTCGCCTTCCACATAAACAAAGGAGACTGAAGCAAAGGAAAAGTGTCCTCAAAATCGGTCATCCTGTACCTTCTGCATCCACCCTCAACCCCCATGTATGTGTTACACACACCCTGAGAGTTTCCTTGTTCCCCATACTCCTCCATGGACAAAGTGTGACACTGTTCAGTCTGGTGGCAGAGAAGGAAAGGAAAAAAAGAAACAGAACTTTACTTTTCTTCTCTCAACAGGCTTTGCAGAACAAAAGGAAAAATCAAAGGGACCCAAAATGATAGATCTGAGATTCAGTCCACCAGCTATTACAACTAAATAGTGGCAGAAAGCAACTGATGCTTTCTTACTCCATCTTCCAACCAACTAAGACCCCCTAAAAAGCCCTGCATGGGCAACTTTAGGCTATCCGGCATTTCCAGGATAGTTATTTAGAATAATGGAAAGTGAAAAATATTGGCATGTGTTTTTCAAAGACCGGTAATCAAATAGGGTAGCAAACATGCAGAGATTTGAATTGAATGGATGTAGATGATTTGTTCAAAATAATTTAGCAACTAGAAGCAAAGTCTTTAATGCTTAAGTGGATATCTAAGTAGCAGGCCAATTCCTCCCAGCCATTAAAAGCTTATACAAATCCCATAAATCAGTAATGTGCTTTTTAGGTTTGCAATTTCCTTTGAAGGAGCACTGTTTATTTTTTGTTTGTTTGTTTGTTTTTGAGACAGAATTTCGCTCTTGTCACCCAGGATGGAGTCCAGTGGCATGATCTCAGGTCACTGCAACCTCCGCCTCCAGGTTCAAGCAACTCTCCTGCCTCAGCCTCCCAAGTAGCTGGGGTTACAGGCACGCACCACCATGCGTGGCTAATTTTTTGTATTTTTAGTAGATTCGGGGTTTTGCCGTGTTGGCCAGGCTTGTCTCAAACTCCTGACCTCATGATCTGCCCGCCTCAACCTCCCAAAGTGCTGGGATTACAGGCCTGAGCCATTGTACTTGGCGGAGCCTTGCATTTTTAGACACTCGATCACTCCCTGAAAACAACCAAGCCAGGTGGTAGTTGTCTACCAGTAATATTTTTTCACACCTCTGGAAGTGGAGATGTGATCCTGCCAGTAGCTTCCTTTCTTGATGTAAATACTGTGTAGGGACTTGCAGGCTTTCATTCAATCTCTTTTCATTCATTCATTGTGCACCATGCCTGAGCAGTGTGCCAGCTGTTGGTGATACAGCAGTTAAGTAAAATGCTGGATGAGGCCCTCTGGGGAGATGGGCGAAGTGTGAGAAGTACTAGAATAGCCGAGAAGTAAACAAAGCGAGATGTCGGGTGGAATGGGAGCAACTAATTCCAGCGAGGGAGGGTGGGGATCAAGAAGGACCTCAAAGATGTAACTAGACTCACACTGAAGGGTTTAAAGGAAGAAGATATAATTAGGCACAAAGAATCACATGAGGCAAAACAGACACAGAATAACCCTGCAGAGCATGTTTTCTTCATCATGACTTTTCTCATTGATTAGAATCTTTTTTTTTTCTTTTTTCTTGTCATGTGTGTTTGTGTGTTAGGAACAGAGGGAGGAGTTACAGGGATAGAGTAGTAGGGACAGGAGAAGTAGATGGGTAAGGAATGTCAGGCCCCAAGTACCAAACAGAGTAGGGTATGAGCTTTAGTGTCAGAGAGACCTGGGTGGGCCTCAGGCTGTTCCTTTACCTCAGAGCCCCAGCTTCCACATCAGCAGTGGGAAAGCTTCCACTTGGGTTGCTCTGAGGGTGAAATGAGGTGCACTGTAGCACAGTGAGGGGCTGAGTTTTGAGTCAGACCTGCTTTCAAATCACACTGACTTTTTGTATTAGCTAAGTCATCTTCCATGTCAAAACCTCAGTTTTCTCATTTATGAAATGGGAATAATAGTATCTCCCTCATGGGCTTATAAAGATTCAGCTAGCTAATTCATTAAAAGTGTTTATTAGTACACGGCTGGGTGCACAGTTGGCAATGTTAGCTTTCCCTCCCCCTTTTAATAGAACCTTGCTAAAGGTTAGTTCCTTTCCCCTAAGGAAATGTAAGAGTTTGCCATTTTAAGTCCTTCAGTAATTTATAGTAATTTATTCACTGTAACTGTACAAAGAAAGAGTATGACCTTTTTAACAATTACATTTCCCATGGAGGAGTCTTCCATTCAGGCTCACCACATTCATTTTCCTTTGTTGGTACTTTTTTTTTCTCTCTTTTTTAAAGACAGGGTCTCACTCTGTCACCCAGGCTGTAGTGCAGTGGTACAGTCACAGCTCACTGCAGCCTCAACCTCCTGGGCTCAAGCAATCCTCTTACCTTAGCCTCCTGAGTAGCTGTGACCACACACACACCACCACATCCAGCTAATGTGTTTTTCGTTTTTTAGCAGAGACGAGCTCTCACTGTGTTGCCCAGGCTGGTCTCAAATTCCTGGGCTCAAGTGATCCTCCCATCTCAGCCTCCCAAAGTGCTGGGATTATAGGCGTGAGCCACTGTGCCTGGTTTAGCCTCATTCTTATCAATGCATAATGACAACAAATGCCATCCCAGGGCAAACAAGTGAATAGCATGTCTTCTTTTTCAATTCTAATCTCCTAATTTGAGGTAGTTTCTACAGTTTTCTTACCTTCAACAGCACATACTTAAGCTCAGTACGACTCAATTCAGAACAACTCTGCTTCTACATATAAGCTTAGTATGGTGAGAAGCGTATGGCCCAAGGCCTTGCTCTCAAGCAGCTAACTGCCTTCTTGGGAAAATCGAACTTCCAGAAAACAATTAGGCAACAATATGAAGAAAGTATATGACAAGGTACAAAGTCTATTCCAACTATGTTTATGACACTGGCAGTACGTGCATTGGTCAGAAGCTGGAATTTTCAGGGCAGGCTCCAGACTTTAGGAACTATGTTATGATCAACCAGCAGGTCTTACAATAACCTTTTTTTCCTTCCTTCCTTCCTTCCTTCCTTCCTTCCTTCGTTCATTCCTTCCTTCCTTCCTTCCTTCCTTCTTTCCTTCCTTCGTCCCTCCCTCCCTCCGTCCCTCCCTCCCTCCGTCCCTTCCTTTTCTTTCAACAGGGTCTTGCTCTGTTGCCAGGCTGGAGTGAAGTAGCATGATTACAGTTCACTGCAGCCTCTACCTCTCAGTCTCAAGCAATTCTCCCACCTCAGCCTCCCGAGTAGCTGGGACTACAGGCATGCGTCACCACATCCAGCTGATTTTTGGTTTTTGTTTTTTTTTTAAGAGATGGGGTTTTGTCATGTTGCCCAGGCTGGTCTTGAACTTCTGATCTCAAGCAGTTCACCTGCCTTGGCCTCCCAAAGTGCTGGTATTCCAGGCTGGCTCACCACTCCTGGCCTATTGTTTCTGATTTCACATCATCACTCCACCTTCCCAGAATACCCTAAAGATGAGTCCATCCTGGGAAAAAATAAGGCTGTGATTTAAAGTCGGTGGTTCCCTAAAGATCTTTCTTTCTTTTTTTTTTTTTTTTTTTGGAGACAGGGTCTCACTCTATCACCCAGGCTGGAGTGCAGTGATGCAGTCACAACTCACTGCAGCCTCGACCTCCTTGGCTTAAGCGATCTTCCCACCCCCGCCTCCGAATAGCTGGGACTACAGGCACATGCCACCACGCCTGGCTAATGTTTGTATTTTTTGTAAAGATGGGGTTTTGCCATGTTGCCTAGGCTGGTCTCGAACTCCAGAGCTCAAGTGATTCACCTGCCTTGGCCTCCATAAGTTCTGGGATTACAGGCGTGCACCACCACACCTGACCAAGATTCCTATTTTAATATGTACTTCCTCCTTCATGCTTTGAAATTCTTCCCTACCAAATTGCATTGACATATAATAATTTTTGTCTTCCATGTTTTATTAATCAAAGACAGTTGCTTATCAGAGATCTTGGTCAGCATAAGCCAGCATGAACTCAGTACAGCAACACTATTATCTGATTCCAGGTTACAGGGGAGAAAAGAAACTAGGGTATTTCACTTGTTGATTATGCATTTGAGATATAAAGCCTTGCTAATGTCATGTACGTATACATCCAGAAAATATGCAAAATCTAGAAACCATCCAGAAAAACATTGATAATTTGAATTACATAAAAGCCAAAATTATCTGACCAGAATGCCAATTAAATTTTCAAAAAGTTAAAAAATTATTTATGATATTTTTAATGCCCTCAGTAAAGTCAAAAGACAAACTATCAGCTGAAGAGGAAAATTGTAATTGGTATGATAGAGGATTAATTTCCTGCACAAAATCTTACAAATCAATGTGACAATGACAAACCAATATTCTACAAAATCAGAGCACATAAATAGTTTCAGAAAAAGCAGTACCAATCACCAATAAGATTATAAGATGTTTAACTTTACAAAAGAAATGAAAATAAAATGGGGCCGGGTATGGTAGCACACGCCTGTAATCCCAGCACTTTAGGAGCCTGAGGCAGGTGGATCACTTGATCTCAGGAGTTTGAGGCCAGCCTGGACGACACAGTGAAACCCCGTATCTACAGAAAATACAGAAACTAGCCAGATGTAGTGCCTGTAGTCCCAGCTACTTAGTGGGGCTGAAGTGGGAAGATCGCTTGAGCCCGGGAGGTTGAGGCTGCAATAAGCCAAGATCGCGCCACTGCACTTCATTCCAGCCTGGGCGACACAGTGAGACCCTGTCTCAAAAAATAAAATAATGTTTATCTATCAAATTGGAAAAGATAATACACCTTTGATAATATTCAGTGTTGCAATCTATATATGGGGAAGTAGCCACCTTAAATAATTTCTTCAACATGTAAGTCCACACATATACTCAAAAGTATGTATACAGTGATGTTGATGGCAACATCTATTATATGAGCCAAAAACTAGAAGCAAACCTTAAGCTTCTGATCAAGATTAAATAACAGGGACCACACTGAACTTCCCTCCTAAAATAACAGAGAAAAAAAAGAAAACAAAATCTGTGAAACAACCACAGCACTCAAGGCATTGACATCAGGCATGGAAAGGCAATGATCCTTGAAGACAGGAAACAAATGAAATGGGTCCTGTGCTTGTTCCAGCTTACTGTTGAGAGAGTTTTCAGGCCATAGTACAGGGAAGGGGAACCTAGGCAGATCCTTGTGATCTCCCTGAATGGAGGAAATATAACTAAGAGTCCAGGGAAGCCAAGATAGCTAGACTAGAGAGATGCACAAAAAGAGAAATCTGGAGATGTGAGGAGGTCTCCTGAATACTGATGAGCACATGCATGTGAAGAAACAACCCAAGGCCAGGGAAAGAGCTACCTAATGGATTAGAGAGAATAGTGCCTGGAAACCACACAGGGATGAGAATAGTACCTGCTCTCACAACCAGAAAGGAAAGAAATCCAAAATTCAGAGACATTGGTTAAAGTCTCGCCTTCAGTAGTAGAAAAAAATTAACCATAGATTAAATACCGCTCTGGTCATCCTGAACACAACTTTAAAATAAGACCCAAACGCATCAAAGTGCTTCCAATTAAATAATGGCATCCAAGAACAAAACTCAAGAATGTTTATAAAGAAGACAAAAATAAACAGCACCCACAATGTCTAGATTCCAGTTAAAATTACCAGGCAAACAGGTAGCAGGAAAATATAACCCCTAATAGGGGAGGGAAAATCAACCCATCAAAACTCATCTAGAAATGACACAGATATAAAAATCAATAGGAAAGGCATTAAAACAATTATTGTGATTGCATTCCATATGTTCAGGAAACTAGAAGAAAGATTGCCCATGTTAGTTGGACACATGGAAGATAGATGTGGGGGGTGGGGTGGGGTGTATGTCTATACATATGTAAAGATCCAATGAGATGAAACCTACAATGGCTGAAATTTTTAAAAAGCTAAAACATACACACTAGATGGGATTAATGACAGTTTAGACACTGCAGAAGAAGAGACTAGTGAACTGGACAACATAGCAGTGAAAACTACCCAAAATGAAACAAAAAAAAACGAATCCTAAAAAAATGAACAGGACACCAGTGAACTGTGGGACAGTCTCAGGGAGTCAAATATATGTTTTAGTGAAGTCTGGACAGTCTCAGGGAGTCAAATATATGTTTTAGTGAAGTCTCCAAAAGAAGAAAGCTATGAGGAGACAAAAAAAAAAAAATTTAAGAAAATAATGGCTGACCAAGCATGGTGGCTCACACCTGTAATCCAGCACTTGGGAGGCCGAGGCTGGTGGATCACCTGAGGTCAGGAGTTCCAGACCAGCCTGGCCAACATGGTGAAACCCCGTCTCTACTAAAAATGTAAAACTTAGCTGGACGTGGTAGCACGCACCTATGGTCCCACCTACTCGGGAGGCTGCAGCAGGAAAATTGCTTGCACCCAGAAGGCGGAGGTTTCAATGAGCCGAGATCGTGCCACTGCACTCCACTCTAGGCAACAGAGCGAGACTCCATCTCAAAAAAAAAAAAAAAGAAAGAAAGAAAGAATGGCTGAAAATTTTCCAAATTTTATGAAAACTGAACCCACAGTTTTCAGATTTAACAAACCCTCAAAAAAACGATACATTGGGGGATAAAACTACACCAAGGGATCTTATGATCAAATTGTTTAAAATGTGTGATAAAGAGAAAACAGCAACCAAAGAGAGGAAAGAAACATTACATATAAAATAACAAATATAAAGTTGACAGATTTCTCAAAAAAATTTTAAAAGTAAGGTAGAAGACAGTGGAATGAAATTTTTAAGTTACTGAAAGGAAGAAAAAACTTTCAGACTAGAATTCCATACCCAGGAAAAATATCTTTTTTAAAAAAAGGTGAGACATAAAGATTTTTTCAGACATACAAACAATAAAAGAATTCATCAACAACAAACCTGCATTACAAGAAATGTTAAAGGGAAACCCTTCAAGAAGAAAGAAAATGATACAGTATTAGTTCGTTCTCATACTGCTGTAAAGAAATACCTGAGACTGGGTAATTTCTTTTCTTTTTTTTTTTTTTTTTTTTTTTATTTTTTTTTTTTGAGACAGAGTCTCGCTCTGTTGCCCAGGCTGGAGTGCAGAGACGCGATCTCGGCTCACTGCAAGCTCCGCCTCCTGGGTTCCTGCCATTCTCCTGCCTCAGCCTCCCGAGTAGCTGGGACTACAGGTGCCCACCACCACGACCAGCTAATTTTTTGTATTTTTCGGTAGACACGGGGTTTCACCGTGTTAGCCAGGATGGTCTTGATCTCCTGACCTCGTGATCTGCCAGCCTCAGCCTCCCAAAGTGCTGGGATTACAGGCGTGAGCCACCACACCCGGCCTAGACTGGGTAATTTCTAAAGCAGAGAGGTTTAGTTGGGCTCACAGTTCAGCAGGCTGTACAGGAAACATGATGGTGGCAACTGCTCAGCTTCTGTGGAGGCCTCAGGAAACTGTCAATCATGGCAGAAGGTAAAGTGGGAGCAGATACATGGCCAGAGCAGGAGGAAGAGAGAGGGGCTACATACTTTTCAACCACTAGATCTCCTGAGAACTCTATCACGAGAACAGCACCAGGGGGATGGTGCTAAACTGTTAGAAACTGCCCGCATGATCCAATCACCTCCCACCAGGGCCCACCTCCAGTATTGGTGATTACATTTCAATATGAGATTTGGGCAAGGACATAGATCCAAACCATATCAGATACCAAGTGGAAACCTGGATCTACACAATGAAATAAATGATAAAGATCATCATAAATGGTAACTACATGAGTACACATAGGATTTTTTTCTTAATATTTTAACCTCTTTAATCATTGAGTTTTCAAGCAAAAATAATACCAATGTTTATATCATATGTAAAAGTAAAATGTGTGACAACAGCACTAAGGCTAACAGGGAGAAATGGAATTATACTATTTTAAGGCTCTTACACTATACAAGCCCAGACAACTGGCTTTGTGGTGAATTCTACCAAGTATTTAAGGAAAAAGTAATACCAAGTCTACAGAAACTCTGACAGAAAACTGAAGAAGAGAAAATATTACCCAAAACATTCTATAAGGCTAGCATTACCCTGATGCCAAAACCAGGCAAAGTTATTACAAGGAAAGAAAATTACAAATTAATATCCCTCATAAACATAGATGCAGAAATTCTAAATAAATTTTTAGCAAATGGAATCCAAATATATACAAAAAAGATAATACATTATGACCAATGGGGGGTTATTCCAGGAATGCAAGGTTGGTTTGACATTTGAAAACTAATCCATATAATTCACCATATTAACAGACCAAAAAAAGAAAAATCAGGCCAGACACAGTGGCTCTTGCCTGTAATCCCAGGCATGATGGTCAATTTTTGTTGTTGTTTTTGTTGTTTCTTTAAACTTTAGCCATCCTAATAGGTGTGTAGTGGCATCTCATTATGGTTTTAATCTGCATTTCCTTAGTGACTCAGGAGGTTGCGCATCTTTACGTATGCTTATTTGTCACTTACATATTTTCTTTTAAGTGTTCGTTCACATCAATATTTTTTGTTTATTTCAGTCTTTTAAGATTTTTTCCATTTTTTGGACTTTTTAAATTATTGAGTTTTGAGAGATCTTTTTATATTCTGAATATGACTTCAAACTGACCACTTTGGGAGGCTAAAGTGGGAGAGTTGCGTGAGCCCAGAAGTTTGAGACCAACCTGGGCAACATAGTGAGACCTGTCTCTACAAGAAATTTTAAAATTAGCCAGGTGTGGTGGTGAGTACCTCTAGTCCTAGTTACTGGGGAGGCTGAGGCAGGAGGATCACTTGAGCCCAGGAATTGGAGGTTACAGTGAGCTATGACTGTGTCACTACACTCCAGTCTGAGAGTGAGTGAAGCAGAAAGAAGGAAAATCATATGATCATCTCAATAGATACAGAAAAAGCATTTGACAAAATCCATTACTGATTCTTGATTTTAAAAATGCTCAGCAAACTGAGAATGGAAGGGAACTTCTTAAATCTAATGAACATCTATGAAAGCCTACATATAACATGATACTTCATGGTGAAAAACTGAAAGCATATCCCCTAAGGAAACTAGCAAAGATGTCTATTGTACTGGGGTTCAAACAAGTACAATAAGGTAAGAAAAAGCAATAAAGGCATCCATTGGAAAAGGAGTGGTAAAATTTGCAGATAACGTGATCATCTGTGCTGAAAATCCAATGAAATCTACAAAAAAGCTGCTAGAACTAATAAGTGAGTTTAGCAAATTTGCAGAATATAAGACTAATTAAAAATAATTCTATTCCTACATACTAGCAACAATCAGAATTTAAAAATTTTAAATGCCATTTATGATATCATCAAAAATATGAAATACTGCCAACATGGCAAAACCCCATCTCTACTAAAAATACAAGGAGTAGCTGGGCATGGTGGTGCATGCCTGTGATCCCAGCTACTTGGGAGGCTGAGGTGGGAGAATCACTTGAACCCGGGAGGCGGAGGTTGCAGTGAGCCAAGATCATGCTGCTGGACTCCAGCCTGGGCAACAGAGTTAGACTCTGTCTAAAAAAAAATAAAATAAAATAAAAACAAATAAATATATATATACACACACATATATATATATATATGAAATACCTATTGATGTATTTGACTAAAGGTGTGCAAGAACTGTCTACTGAATGCAAACTGTGAGAAATCAGAGATCTAAATTAATGGAGAGATATACCATGTTAATGAATTGGAAAACTCAATATACTTAAGATGCCAGTTCTCACCAGATTGATCTGTTGATTCAAAGAAATCACAATCAGAATCCCAGTAGGGATTTTTTTTTGCAGATATTGACAAGATTATTCTGAAATTCCTATAGAAACACATAGGACATAGAGCATCCAAAATGACTTTAGAAAAAAAGGACAAAGTTAGAGAACTTAATCTACCTGACCTCAAGACTTACGAAGCTATAGTAACAAGGGTAGTGCAGTAAGATAGACAATAGTTAAATAAATCAGTGGAATGGAATAGAGTCCAGAAATAGATCCATGCATAGGCAGCTAATTAATTTTCTACGCACATGCAAAGACAGTTCCATGGTTTTCCACAAACATGCAAAGATAATGCAGTGAGAAAAGGACAGCCTTTGCAACAAATGGTTCTGTAACAATCAAATATTCATATATTCAGAATATAAACTTTGAACCATATCTCACACCATATGTAAAAATTAACTCAAAGTGGATCATAGATCTGAATATAAAACCTAAAACTATAGAAGCCCTAGAAGAAAACATAGGAGAAACTGTGACCTTGGTTTAGGCAAAAAGCAATCCACATTTTCAAAAATTAAATTTAAACTTCATCAGAATTAAGAACTTCTGTTCTTCAAGAGATACTCTTAGGAGGATGAAAGGCCAAGTGACAGTCTGGGAAATGTTATTTTCAAATCACAAATCTGATAAAGGGCCTGTATCCAGAATAGTAAAAGATCTCTCAAAACTCAATAAGAAGAAAGCACTCCCAAAAATGGAAAAAAGATTTTGAAAAGATACTGAAATGAACAACAACAAAAAACTAACATGAACAGACACTTAACATATACAGGTGACAAGCACATGTAAAGATACTCAGCCTCTTTTAGTAATTAGGAAAATACAGATTCAACACTTTAATGAAATACCACTACACACCTATTAGGATGGTTACAGTTTTTAAAAACATGACAAAAACTGATCATACCATGTGTTGGCAAGTCTAGGCAGAATCTGAATCTCTTTACACTGCCGGTGGACATGTAAAATGATACAACCACTTTAAAAGTTAAACATATATGACCTGGGCATCCCACTTTGAGATGTTTATATTCAAGACCATTGGAAGCATATGCCCATAGAAAGACTTCTACTTCACAAATGTTCATAGCAGCTTTATTTCTAATAGTTCAAACTGGAAACAAACCCAATGTCCCATAACTGATAAATGAATAAACATTGTATGGCATATCCACAGAATACTACTCAGCAAAAAAAAAAAAGGGGGGGGACTATTGATACATGCAAACTATTGATACATGCAGCAAGGTGCCAGACCAAAAAAAAAAAAAAAGAGCATATCCTATGTGATTCCATTTAGATAAAATTCTTTATGATGCAAATTGATGTAAGGTATCAGAAAACAGATCAGTTGTGTTGGGGTGGGGAGTAGAAGCCTGAAGGTGCAGAGGGTATACCAAGGGCACAAGGCAACTTTGTGAACAATCAACATATGTTCACTGTCTCAATTGTGGTAATGATTGTACAGATGGGTACATATGTCACACTTATTAAATTATATAGTTTATATGCATAGTTAATTGTATATTAAGTATACTTCATTAAAGATGGGGACAGGAAGCTACTTACTTAAATGTTTATTGTAGTCTCAGCTACTCAGGAGCCTGAGGCAGGAGGATCACTTGAGTCCAGGAGTTCAAGGCTGCAGTGCACTATGATAGTGCCTGAGAATAGGCACTGCACTCCAGCCAAACCCCATTTCTATTAAAAAATAAAGTAAAATGTGTATTGTCAGGAGATTAATTAGGTGAATTCTGTGGTGTCACTCTGTCACCCAGGCTGGAGTGCAGTGGCATGATCTCGGCTCACTGCAACCTCCACCTTCTGACTCAAGTGATCATCTCACTTCAGCCTCCTAAGAAGCTGGAACCACAGGCACATACCACCACGCTTGGCTAAGTTTTTTGTAATTTTGGTAGAGACAGCATTTTGCCATGTAGGCTGGTCTTGAACTCCTGAGCTCAAGCAGTCTGCCCGCCTCAGACTACCAAAGTGCTAGGATTACAGGTGTGAGCCACTGTGCCTGGCTTAAGCAGCTATTTTTTAAAATGAAGTTGGGTGCAGTGGTTCACACCTGTAATCCCAGCACTTTGGGAGACCGAGGCAGGAGGATCACCTGAGGTCAGGAGTTCAAGACCAGCCTGGCCAACATGGTGAAACCCCCACTCTACTAAAAATACAAAAAGTAACTGGACATGGTAGCGGGCACCTGTAATCCCAGCTACACGGGAGTCTGAAGCAAGAGAATCGCTTGAACCTGGGAGGCGGAGGTTGCAGTGAGCCAAGATTGCGCTATTGCACTGCAGCCTGGCCAAGAAGAGTGAAACTCCATCTCAAAAAAATAAATAAATAAAAATAAAAATAAAGTCATCCTATATGTGTCAATAGGAAATGATTCCCCAAATAAATTATTAGATGCAAAAATGCAAGGTACAAAACAATATACATTAACACATCCCTTTTTGAGTAAAAATAGACATTATATATATATCTGTATTTATAGATATGTATGTATGTGTCTGTTTACATATATGTATATATAGTTTGTGTATACACATTGTGTGTATGTGAGGGATTTCTTGAGCATATACAAAAGCTTACAGTGGTTGTTTCTGAGAATTGGGATTGTGGGCTTGTGGAAAAGAGAGAGAGGACTTTACTTCTGATTTTATTCACTTCTGTTGAATTTTTTGAAAACAATATATGTGCTTTTTTTTTTTTTTTTTTTTTGAGACGGAGTCTTGCTCTGTCGCCCAGGCTGGAGTGCAGTGGCCAGATCTCAGCTCACTGCAAGCTCCACCTCCCGAGTTCACGCCATTCTCCTGCCTCAGCCTCGTGAGTAGCTGGGACTACAGGTGCCCGCCACCACGCCCGGCTAGTTTTTTTTGTTTGTTTTTTTTGTTTTTTTTTGAGACGGAGTCTCGCTCTGTCGCCCAGGCTGGAGTGCAGTGGCCGAATATCAGCTCACTGCAAGCTCCACCTCCCGGGTTTACGCCATTCTCCTGCCTCAGCCTCCCAAGTAGCTGGGACTATAGGCGCCTGCCACCTCGCCCGGCTATTTTTTTGTATTTTTTAGTAGAGACAGGGTTTCATCGTGTTAGCCAGGATGGTCTCGATCTCCTGACCTCGTGATCCTCCCGTCTCGGCCTCCCAAAGTGCTGGGATTACAGGCTTGAGCCACCGCGCCCGGCCCCGGCTAGTTTTTTGTATTTTTTAGTAAAGACGGGGTTTCACTGTGTTAGCCAGGATGGTCTTAATCTCCTGACCTCGTGATCCGCCCGTCTCGGCCTCCCAAAGTGCTGGGATTACAGGCTTGAGCCACCGCGCCCGGTCGTGCATATTGTTTTATAAGTATAAAAAGAAGATTGGTTCAAAAAGTAAAGAAGGTGGGCCAGGCGTGGTGGCTCACACCTGTAATCCCAGCACTTTGGGAGGCCAAGGCAGGTGGATCACCTGACAGATCAGGAGTTTAAGACAAGCCTGGCCAACATGGCAAAACCCCATCTCTAAAAAAGTTAGCCAGTCGTGGTGGTGGGCACTTGTAATCCCAGCTACTCGGGAGGCTGAGGCAGGAGAATCACTTGAACCCAGGAGGCAGAGGTTGCAGTAAGCCAAGATCTCTCCACTACACTCCAGCCTGGGTGACAAGAGTGAAACTCCATTTCAAAAAAAAAAAAGAGAGAGGGCCAGGCAAGGTGGCTCACACCTGTAATCCCAGCACTTTGGGAGGCCGAGGCAGGCGGATCACCTGAGGTCAGGAGTTCCAGACCAGCCTGTCCAATATGGTAAAACCCCATCTCTACTAAAAATACAAAAATTTTAGCCAGCATGGTGGCGAGCACTTGTAATCCCAGCTATCCGGGAGGCTGAGGCAGGAGAATCGCTTGAACCCGGGAGGCAGAGGTTGCAGTGAGCTGAGATCACACCACTGCACCCCAGCCTGGGCAATAGAGTGAGACGTCATCTCAGAAAAAAAAAAGAGAGAGAGAAACCAAAATCGGGAACTATCAATTGAAATATAATTACTGAATAAATGTAGTATAATTACCAATTGAAAACCATATGATTGAAACATAATCCAGTTTGTTTATTCATTTGAGTGGCTGCCGTCTTTTTAGGAGGCTTTAAAGATAATCCTGGGTTAGAAAATTGATGTTGTGGGTTTATCCGAAATAACTAAAATATTTTACACCTTATTTCTTGATCAGATTGAAGTAAGAGAGTGTTATTTTTTAAGTCTTTAATTTGAGCTAAAACATCTACCATTTTGTAGTATGTGAGAGCTACAGACAAGAGAGGGTAGGTACAAAACTAAGGAGGCTGGAAGTCTTTGTCCATACAGGTGTTGGGCACAGAATATAAGGAAATAAGAGGTATTAAAAGTAAGATTTCTTTACAATATTATAGGACTTGAAGGTTTGACCTGAAGTACTGCATTTCTCCAATATAGTATAAGTAACCACAATATATATGTATACAATTGTTTTAGGATTTACAGCCGTAACTGTATTAGGTAACTAATTACCATAGAGATTATCATGAATTAGTTACAGAGATTCTTGGCATCTCTAAATGGGTCTGAATGGATTAATATTAAGGTAACCTGGGAACTCCCTTTGAACCTTTTGAGGTTAGTATATTAAAGAGCTCCTCCTCAATAAAAGATTGCCATATTCAAGAACTATCATAATTGTGGGTGAGATTTTCTAGCACAAGGAAAATCATTTTTTAAAACTATTTGCTTTGGTAAGACTAACATTTGAAGAAATAGTACTGGCCATTTTTCCAGGTTGTATAGTCACTTTTAAGAGGCAGGCATCATCCAAAGACTTCTCACTGGACTTTTTTTTTTTTTTTTTTTTTTTTTACAGATTATATGACATTGAAATTGACAGTCAGAATCGTGTCCACAAGGAACAATATTCTAAACTTGATGTATGAATCTTCGTGATCCCTCTGTCTTTAGAAATTTGTGTGTGTGTGTGTGTGTGTGTCTTTAGAAAATTTTTGAATTATTTATGAGGTCATGGGATGGAGCTAAATATAATAACTGTATTCTCCATTTAAGAATCAATTTCCTCGCCTGTCTCATCAGAGTCTAGTGAAAGAGAACAAAAGAAAGGTGTATAAAAGCACATGGAGAGCTATGAATGTGCAAATGACTGAGCACCTCGAGGGAGTGGATTGGGATTTGTGCCAGGCACAAGGAGTATCTTAACACAGGTTTTCACTGGAGTAGATCTGGACACTAAGGCCTGCTGGTTTCAGAATTTGCTGCCAAGCCAGAGGATGAGTAGTTCTCTCATGAGAGCCCAACTCAGGGATTTTCAAAAATGTAGTCTTGAGGATTCTCCACATGATTCACAGGCTGGTGCACAAATTCTCAATGTGTAGTGTTTCATTTCTGGCATGAATCAGTGGTTTGCTATCCATTGTCGGTGTTTCATCAGAAACAGTAGCAACCTTTTCATTCATTCCTGTCATCTGGGTCTCCACTTTGTTTTTTTCTGTTCTATTTTTAGTGGTAGGGGAGTTATAATCTTAAAATGTCACAGCTACAAATAATATCCAAGGTCATTTAGTCCCAACCCTCTCAGAGATGAGGAAACGTCTAGTCACTGTTTCAGTGAGACCTGAAGTCAGAACTCCTGGCCCCCGGCTCAGCACCTTCTTGGCTGCCTGCATCAGGCCTGTCCCATTAGACAGTCTGCAGACCAAGAAAATGTGAGAGGCACTGTCCAGACTCATTCAAGACTGAGTTGTGACCAAGACAGCTACTGTATTAGTTAAGATGTGGAGAAAACCACCCTTGAATCATGTTGCAGCAACATCAAGGCAGGGCCTCATGCTTTGTAAAATCCCCACCTAGGAAACCAAGATCTGAGTGACAGCAAGACCAGCCTGACCTCAGTCCCCAGCAGCAGGGCATCCTTCCTTACCAGGTTATCTTGGTGAGACTGTAATTAGGATGTTCTTGGATGTGTTTAAAACCTGGCACAGCCTTGCAGTTTCAGCCCAGGTCCTTTCAATCTGGGGACAGCAAGAGCTCCCACTACAGGAGCTTTTGGCTGTGAGCAGGGCTCATATCAGCTTGGTTCTTCAGAGCTGTCACAAAACCTGGAGGCTGCCATTGTTTTTTGATATCCTGTTTCCTTTCTTTTTAGTTACCAAGAAGATTTCCTTTTGAACAAGCATCATGTTTTGTTTACATTGAGGGTTAGGTGTTTATGTTGATGTTTTAGTTGGAATCCACGTCTGCCTTTGGTCATAGACAACCTCATTGCCGTCAGATCTTAGTCCTCAGCAACACACCTGTCTAGCTTGTTCTGATGTCCTGGGACAAACCTTGAGAGTCTGGGAGCCCTTTTTAATCTTGTGGCTCCATCACAGTAGAGAGAATGATAAGTATGGCCTCTGGGATCAGACTTATTAGCTGCCTGGCAAATATCAGGCCAGTTTACCTCTCTGTACCTTGGTCTCCTCATCTGTAAAATGCAGATAATATTTGCAGCCTGCCTCATAGAGTTGTTGTGAGACACATTGTGAATTAATTCACACAGTGTTCACTCGGTTCAAGGCCTGGTAGATAGTTAGCACTCAGTAAACTGACAGGTGGCTGTGGAGGTCGTGGTGGTGATACCATGTAGTAGGAGTGGTTGGGTTTTTCTCTTTTTTTTTTTTTTTTTTGGTTATTATCACTTCTCTCCAGCCCCCTCCGAAAGAACCATCATTACTTAGAACCATTGATCCTAAGGTTGGGAGTTAAAGCCAAAGCTGGTTAAGCTACAGGAAGAAGGAAGATGACCTAGGAATGGGAGGGAATGGGTAGCTTTACAGATTTGGGGTGTGTCACTTTCAGAAGGATGGAAACAAGGCTGCCTTCTTGTTAGGGGAAAACTTTTTTCTTTTTCCTTTTTCTTTTTATTTTATTTCATTTTATTTATTTTTTGAGACAATCTCTCTGTCACCCAGGCTGGAGTGCAATGGGACAATCTCGGTTCACTGCAGCCTCCATGTCTCAGGTTCCAGCAATTCTCCTGCCTCAGCCTCCCAAGTAGCTGGAATTACAAGCATGTGCCACCACACCCGGCTAATTTTTGTATTTTTAGTACAGATGGGGTTCCACCATGTTGGCCAGGCTGGTCTCGAACTCCTACCTCAAGTGATCCACCTACCTCGGCCTCCCAAAGTGCTGGGATTACAGGTGTGAGCTACCATGCCCAGACCCCAGAACTAGTTTTTGGACACACCATGAAGAAGTGTGGAAGTCTCCTGCCCTCTTGACAATCTCCAGCCTCAGGGAGGAAGGCTACCTTTAGAGAAACACAGATCTGCTCTGAGGAATGCATGGGTCAAAAATAAGCTCGCACCTGGGCAACTCCAGATTTCATTCCATGCCTAATTACATGTATTTCTTAAGCCTTGAATGTACACTAGGTTCTAAAGAAAACAGAATTTAGAGCTAGCTCTTCCCAATAAGAAGCAGGAGGGGTGGGAAACGCCAGAGGCTTTGGGGGAGTGATGGTCACCCGACATTGCCTCTCACAAGCATGTGGCCTGGAGCACTTACCTATCTCTAGGCCCTAGCTGTGAAGTGCAGGGTTTGAACTAGGTGACCACAGCTCCTTTCAGTTTTAATGTAATGCAGAGTCCACTGAAAGAGAAACTCAAACCTTTACGTATTAGATTTTTGTGTTACCACCTCTTTCACACACATGATGTGAAAAAGGTGGTATCGTATCATATATTAAGAAAGAAAGGTGACCGGGCGTGGTGGCTCACGCCTGTAATCCCAGCACTTTGGGAGGCCAAGGCAGGCGGATTACGAGGTCAAGAGATCGAGACCATCCTGGCCAACATGGTGAAACACCACTTCTACTAAAAATACAAAAATTAGCCAGGCATGGTGGCACACGCCTGTAGTTACTCGGGAGGCTGAAGCAGGAGAATTGCTTGAACCCGGGAGGCAGTGGTTGCAGTGAGCCAAGACTGCACCACTGCACTCCAGCCTGGCAGCACAGCGAGACTCTGTCTCTAAAAACATAATAATAATTGGCTGGGCACGATGGCTCATGCCCGTAATGCCAACAATTTGGGAGGCCGAGGTGGGTGGATCGCAAGGTCAGGAGATCGCGACCATCCTGGCTAACACAGTGAAACCCCATCTCTACTAATACAAAAAATTACCTGGGCGTGGTGGCAGGCGCCTGTAGTCCCAGCTACTTGGGAGGCTGAGGCAAGAGAATGGCATGAACCCGGGAGGCGGAGCTTGCAGTGAGTCAAGATAGTGGCACTGCACTCCAGCCTGGGCAACAGAGCGAGACTCCGTCTCAAAAAATTAAAATAATAATAATAACAATTTTAAAAAAGGTTTCTCATAATTTTGAACAAGTCATTAGATGTCTGTGACTGTTTCCTCACCTGTAAAATGGTTATCAGTACTCAGGGCCCTCCCTCATAGAGTGCTTATGAACATTAGATAATAAAGAGATTGTAAAGCACTATGTAAATGTCAAGTACTGGGTAATGGGGAAGAGTAACCGCAGGCAGGGTAGGAAAACCTAGCATGGGAAAGATGAAAACTATACATTTTCTCCGACCTGAAGTTTAAAAACCATCTTTTTTTTTTTTTACAGAAAATAACCAGATTCTTTGTATACACTTTTCTCTTAATGCTTCAGAATAGCACAGTTTGGGGACAGCCTTCAAAATCAGACCACATTGTTAGAAGTTACTTCACTGCTTCAGAACCCAAATCCCCTGCAAGGAATGTAAGAGCAGCTTGCTTTCTTTCAAATTCCAGTCAACAGTAAAGTTTCAGTGTATAGCATGGTCCACTTCTTGCAATCACAAACTTACTTGCAGGGGTAAAATTTTGGAAAGAGCAGTGAAAGAAGTCTGGTCTCCAGGGCACTTCTTGTAAACTTCAGTCAGATACGGCCTGTGCAAGGGCAAACAGTAGTTCCATATTTCATTTATTTGGCACTTTCTCTAAGGAGATCAAAGCTGCTTTGTAGACTTAATCTATTTAATTCTCACAACATCCCTGCCATGTAAGTAGCTGCTATCACCCTCCCTCTGCTGATATGAAGCCCACAGCCAGATATGAAAACTGGCTTTTCAAGGGCACAAGCAAATCCACATCAAGAACAGGAGTTGGACTCTAAATTTTATTTATTATCCTCTTCCCATTTAAATAAATTCTCCTAAATAAAGCAAATTTGAGAATTCTTTATTTTGCCAGTCACCAACAATGCTAAGCCAAAATCTGAGAATTCTATAAAGAGCATACTTTTGTCTCTAATTCATAGGTTCTTAGAAAATTGGCAGATTTGCTGAGCCTTCCTCTTCACTGTTAGATATTCTAGAAATTTTGAGCTTAGATACATGAGCTAGTAAGACCATGCTAATAGTATTGCATGGTTTATGGAGTCAAATATACCTGGGCTTGGCTAGCTCTGTGAACTTCAGTTTTCATTAAAATGTGAATAATACAGTACTCGCATCAGAGTTATATCAATTAAATGGTGCAATGCCTATAAAATAGTTAGCATAGAAGCTAGTGCACAGTAAGCCTTCAGTAAATAATAGCTATCATATTACAAAACAAACAGGTTCTTAGGTTAGTTCTTTCCTTGTTAAGATTTTCACTGAATATTTAAGCTCTCATCAAGCTAATCCAGATACATTACAGGTTTTCTTTTAAACAGAATGCTTCGTATGTTGCTATAGCAAGCTTGCTCCATTTTCCTTTCCCCTTTCCCCTTCAGTGTTCCATTTTGGTTACAAGAAGCTTGCTCAGGGAGAGGTTCCTGCACTTTAGCTTGAATTTCTGTCAAAACAAGATTACCTCTTTAGTTGACCCTATGAGAAGCCATTTAGTCTTATGAACCAACCTTTGATTTCAAAATTATTTGAGTTCTCCTGAATGTGGTAAGCTACCCTGCAATGTGCTTGGAAATCATCCAGTTTGGGACTTCCTCAAGAGAGAGGGATAAGATGATCTAATCAGTTTCGGAACTTGGAAGAGACAAGTTGTCTGAGTGGAACACTGAGCTGTGAACCCAGTATCATAGACATTGATTGTTGCCAGTGAGCTTCATTCCCAAATGGGGGACCCATACAGAAAATAAAGGTGTCCTGGGCCCCACTCCAGACCTACAAAATCAGAATCTCCAAGAGTGGACCTGAGAATCTAGATTTCTTTTTTTTCTTTTTTTAGAAACAGAGTCTCGCTTTGTCACCCAGGCTGCAATACAGTGGCATGATCATGGCTCACTGCAGCTTCGACCTCCTGGGCCCAAGTGATCCTCCCCATTCAGCCTCCCAAGTAGCTGGGACTGCAGGCACATGCCACCATGCCTGGGTAATTTTTTATTTTTTATTTTAGAGACAGGGTGTCACTAAGTTGCCCAGGTTGGTCTCGAACTCCTGTCCTCAAGTGATCCTCCTGCCTCAGCTTCCAGAGTCACTGAGATTACAGGTGCAAGCCACCATGCCTTGCTATATTTCTTTCTCATGTAGTTTTCCTTGTGGTTCTGATACCACCAAGTTTGGAACCACTGCGAAGTCATTTTCCAGATGAAGAAAATAAGGCCCAAGGAGAGGAGCACCTCCTCCAAGATCATTGGCATGCTGAACTCGTGAATGGCAGAGGCCTGCCCAGAGCTCAGGTCACCCTCACAGTCAGTGCAGGTTTTTTTCCACTACTCCTTCATGCTCCTGGGTCTGCTGTTGACTCAGGATAAACAGACAAAGTTGTCTGTGTCTGTACTTTCTCATCTGTATTGTAGAGATAATAACTCGTGACCTTAAAGGGCCATTGTGAGGTTAAATTAGTTAAAGGGTGTTCAGTTCACTTTGTCCTTTACTCAGAGTCTGTTCTTTAGACAACTGAAAGGGTGCTAAATTAAGCCATTTTGCAGAGAGGTCTGAGTCATCTAGTGGCAGCTGTCTGTGCCTCACTGGAGGTGCTTTGATCATTGTCATCTAAATGCATGCGTTAAGTACTATCTGTAGCACAGCGCTCCAGGCTGTGCTAAGTGAGTTACCCAGATAATGGTCTCTGCCCTTGAGAACAGCGCTGAGGCAAGGGACATAAAGGTTATTCACACAGCAACAGAATAGGGGATCCATCAACGTTGAATTCAGAGAGCCTAGGAGCGTGGGGACACCCATTCTGTGCCCCTGGCTTAGAGAACCGAAGTGCTGCAGCTCAGGTCACATGGCACACTGAGAGCAGGATGTGTGACCCACCCAGGCGGAGTCCTTCCCACCTCCCCCTGCTGGAGGGGAATTGTTTTTCTCACCAGTTGGAATGTAGCAAGTGTCCATTATAGTCAATCTGGAAAGGCTTTAGTTTGGAGTTGGTTTCAAGGATGTCTTGAAATGAGGCCGTTAGAGCTCAGAGGATGGTGGGCAGACTATGTGTACGAAGGATTGGGCCAAAAAAGATTATGAAGTATCTTTTTTTTTTTTTTTTTGAGACAGAGTCTCGCTCTGTCACCCAGGCCGGAGTGCAGTGACCTCCCAGGCTCAAGCAATCCTCCCACCTCAGCCTCCTAATAGCTGGGACTACAAGATGTACATCACCACATCCGGCTAATTTTTTATTTTTTTGTAGAGGCGGAGTCCCGCTGTGTTGCCCAGGCTTATCTCAAACTCCTGGCCTCAAGCAGTCCTCCCACCTCAGCCTCCCAAATTGCTGGGATTACGGACTGAGCCACAGTACCTGACCTAATTGTGAAGTATCTTGAAACAATCTGGAAAGAAGTCTTGAAGCAGTGGATATGGTTCTTGAGGGTGTTTTGTACCACAGAGCGAAGTCCCAACAGGACTCTGAGAAGGAAGCCACCCACTCAGAATTACTGCCGAGGGAGGGGCTGTAATGACACATGATGGAGTGAGGAGGTATGGGAAGCTGCTCCGGAGGGTTAAGGAAATCATTGCCACCATTTTTAGACAGCGATTATGTGCCAAGCCTCATGTTTAGCATTTTACATAAAATGCCTTTATCCTCAGAACAGCCCTACCAGACAGGTATTTTCATCTAGACAGGTGTTTCCCCTGTGCATATGACAAAACACACTCAGGGTAGGTAACCTGCTCAAAAACACAGAGGGACTGAGGAAGGCAGTATTTAAGCCCCTGCTGGATCCTTCCAAATCTGTCTGCTACACCTTAAGCCCTCTCCAAGAATGTTAGAGATAGTTATGGATAGCCAGCCAGGAGGTAACTCAAAATTTTCACTATTGTCTATAAACAAACAAAGGAGCAAAATGGGGGGTGATACTCCATACAGTGTGGTGGAGGGGAAACCACACAAGCTCTCTCTTCTGAATTATGCCCAAGAAAAGATGAGCAGAGAATGACTAAGGTTCCTTGTTTGGCAGATCATTGACCTGGTGACGTGACCCAGTGAGATAGAGGGGAGGAAGGATCTCCAAAGGAAGATAAGCATATGTCATTTATAGTAAGAGTTACTGATGATTAGGGTGTTTAAGAACTAGGCATTGCTCAACCAAAGGGGAAAGTTCAAAGTGAATAGGTAAGTTGGTGTGTCATCTAAAGAGATGATGTAGTGTCATTGAGTGAGATAGAGCCTCAGAAAACATCACTTTTGGATCTGTGTACATATGGCATTGTACTAAGACGCTGTAGCATGGAAGTGAATAGATAAGAATTAGAAAAATTACAAACTAGGAGAGGACAGATGTTATCACACCGCACCTTGTAATAAAGGGAGAAGAGTAGAGAAAGTTAAACCTGACAGGACCCCACTCCCAGTAGAAAGGGACCATTGATATGGCTTTGAAGATAGGAAGGACAGAGCATTGTGGCAGAATGTAAAAGCAAACACCTCTAGTATCATGGAATCCAGGGAAGAAGGAAAGGAAAGGAAGAGAAGACCTGTGGGCATTTTATTATGTGCTGGGCATATGAAATAATCAATTACTCAGTTAAATTCAATTCAGTACTCAGTTAAATACTCAGTCCTTACAGTAGTCCTGCCAGGTAAGTCTTGTCCCATTTTACAGCGGGGGAAACTAAGACTCTGAGAAGTCATCATTTTCCCGAGATCAAACAGCTAGGGGAAGCAGGATTGCCCCAGGTCTGACTCTGAATCCCTTGCTTCTGCCACACTGCTTCAGCCAGAAGTTGGAGAAGGGGAAGGAGGATTGGTTATACGCAGAGTCAGAAGCTATGAGAGGGTGATGAGGATCAGAGTGGATTTGGAGAAGTGATGAGGACATGGGTGGCTTTGTTGGGTGATACTGCTGCAGAGTAGAAATGGGAGAAGTTGACCACAAGGAAATTCACATGGTTGGGTTCACAGTTTCATCTGCCATGTATGGCATTTTACTACCTGGTATATGGAAGATTAAATGTTAGCTGCTTTTAATTCTCTCTTTGGAGAACTGTGAGTTCCTTTTTGAACAAATTCTTTGCAACCCACTTTTAGTCTACATAGTTGGGTTTCCAGGTTGATGCATCTTCAGATTATAGTTCCAAGAAAAATACTCACACCAGTGGGTGGTTTTTCACATTTTTAAAGTGATCATCCTGTTGGCAACATAGACATTCATCCATTCATTCCCATCTGGGAACTATGGGAATCTTCTCCTCCAGCTAACACTGTGATTTGGTCATCTGTGTTTAGTAATATCCCAACATCTGATCTTCTTGCCTTTTTTGGTGACATAGGCTTCTTATTGTTTGTGAAATTATGGGTTTGCATGAATTGCAACTAATGGTAGAGGTCTTTGAAAAAATAATTATAATTTGAGAAAATGGGGTCAGCCTATATTAAGTTTCTGTAGTCTTGAGGTATGGAAAGAAGAATGGGCAAACATTTGCCCTTTAAAGTAGGTTAAGAGTCCATAGCACAGTAAGAAGTCTGTTTCTTCTCACTGGGAAAACATATTCCAGCCACTGATTTAGCTTCTGTTATTGTTGCTGACTTGCAACCCTACTCCCCCTCTAAGTTCTATGACAGGTCTGAACATAATTCTTCTTTGTAGTCCATTGACTCTTATAAAATAATGCTGTGATTATAAGGTTTCCTGAATACAATTTTCAGAATGTTAGTAATAACCACATTGCACCTACCTGCCATACTTGGGTAATCATCTCTGTTGCTCAATTTACTTAATATTGGTCATAGTGAAACACGTTTTCATCACTTGAAATCCAAATTTTATTTGCCAGATTACTAATGGCCACCTATTTCTGTAACATAAGGTAGAATGTTGTGCAAGTTTGACTTGCAAATACTGTATGTTGACTCTTGAAAACAACAGGTTTGGCCGGGCGTGGTGGCTCACGCCACCCAGCACTTTGGGAAGCCGAGGCAGGCGGATCACCTAAGGTCAGGAGTTTGAGACCAGCCTGACCAACATGGAGAAACCCTGTCTCTACTAAAGATACAAAACTTAGCGGGGTGTGGTGGCAGGTGCCTGTAAGCCCAGCTACTCGGGAGGCTAAGGCAGGAAGATCGCTTGAACCTGGCAGGTTCAATAACTTTCAGTCATTCTGGTGCTCTTTCCACCCAAGCACCATTTTCTTCTAAATGGCAAACAGTCGTCTTGAAGGCACTGTCTTTTTCTATCTAGATGTTGGGTGGAAAAAAAAAAAAACTACCTTTTATATAGACGCTCTTGGGAACATTTCTCATACAGTGAGATCAACAGAATGCAAAAATTTCTTCCTGCAGGATCTCCCAAAGTCCTCTTGGCTTGAATTTTCTTCTCACTTTTCTTTTGAAAAGCTTTGTTCCTTTTGCACCTTGGAAAAATAAATCTTGTTTGTCCTGACGGCAGTGTGCAAGCATCTATTGCATCAAAATTCCCAAGTGGAGTAAAAAAACCAATGGTCCTTTTCTGAATTTCGTTAGCAGTAGCAACAAACATTTCATCATAACCTCAGAAGCAATAGAGAAGAAAAGAAAAATCAAGTTAGCAATTACAGCTAACATCGTGTAAGATGAAAGCCTGGCATTATAAAATCCTTACGGTCGTAAACTCTACTTTACTTCTGGATCTGTCTGCAGGCAGCTTACCCTTTCAAAATTTGAATCTGTTGTCAGTAGTTGGGTTATAAATGAAATTTATTCTAGGAGTAATAAATATGGTATACATGATGAAACTGAATGATTATGGAAAAGGTTTCTTGACAAGGACTGAATTAAGCTATTATGGTGCTTCTGGCAGCATCTCAGTTTAGGCCAAATATTTCTAAAGGATTCCCTGAAAACTAAATTCAAGCTCTGCCCTAGATTTACAATTGACATGAAGGTCAAAGATGAGCAGGCCGGGGAGAGCACAAAGTGCCTCATCAGAAGATGTGCCTTACCCTGAGACATCCTGTCATAACTGTTCTGTGTTGGTAATTCACATGGGGAGAGGATACGTTTTAAAAAGCCTCTGGCACCTCACTGCTGTTGGAGGAAGGGTCACTGCTCTGCAGTGTCTTCTGTCAGGTCTGCCTTGAGTCCTGTCCACCCTCAACTTTCTCTCCCCAGCTTACGGTTCTCCAAATGCACCTGGTCTCTCTATCCTTAGGGGCAGGAGTGAGCTCCCCACACTGCTTGGGACGGTCCTTTTCCTCAGGAGTCCACTGCAGAAGCTCACAGAACTTATCCCATGTATGCTAATGGCACTGTCTGCCACAACACTAGACTAGAGTCCTCTGGATTGGGGGCTCTGTCTTGTTTATCTTGGTGTATGCAGAACCTACGAAACATGAAAGGCACACAGTAGTGGTGGGTGGGTGGTTGGAAGAGGAAGCATGCAGGCAAGCTTCTGTGTAGCTTACATTTCAGAAGACATTTAAATAATCATAATCCTGGGAAAATATTAAGTAACATTAGAAAAGCTGCCTTTCAGATGCTTCTATTCCCTAGTGTATCATCATGGACATAATGAGGCATTTGTACATATCATTAGAATTGCTGCCTTCAAATCCCTCCACTAAGAATGGCAGAGTGGCAGCCGTGCTTTCTCTCACACTTTTGCCTTTGCTCATCCTACTTCCTTCTCCTTCAGGATTCCTCCCACTGTCACTGTGCCTCCAGTCATTTTAAGAAGCCCCTGGTGAGTTCTCATGGCCCCTGAGCTTGCCTCTCTCCTGGTGCCTGTCACACTGTGCCACAATCGTGGGTTTCCTTGTCTATTTCAACCCCATCCTCTGTGCCTAGGAAATGGGAGGTGGTCAGCAGACATTTACTAAATGAAAGTTGCATGAGTCATACCTTGGGCTCCTGAATGAGGAAGAGAAAATAAATTTTCTTTAAATTTTGCTCCTGATCCTGGGAAACCATAAGCCTCCAACACTGTAGTTTTTTAATACAGCGTGACGTTTGACCATATTTAGGGCGATAAGTTTGAGTTATCCAACCACTGTGAAAATGCCACTCGACTGTCATTGTGAAACCAGGTTAAAGTTTCAAAGCCAATGCTCTTTACCGTTTAGTGACAATGGTTAGTTACGTTTCTTGGCCATCTTTGTATTACTTCTGAAAAATAAAATAACTGAATTAGGCCGGGCGCAGTGGCTCAAGCCTGTAATCCCAGCACTTTGGGAGGCCGAGACGGGTGGATCACGAGGTCAGGAGATCGAGACCATCCTGGCTAACACGGTGAAACCCCGTCTCTACTAAAAAATACAAAAAACTAGCCGGGCGCGGTGGTGGGCACCTGTAGTCCCAGCTACTCGGGAGGCTGAGGCAGGAGAATGGCATAAACCTGGGAGGCGGAGCTTGCAGTGAGCTGAGATCCGGCCACTGCACTCCAGCCTGGGCGGCAGAGCGAGACTCCGTCTCAAAAAAAAAAAAAAAAAAAAAAAACTGAATTAGCTCTGAAAAATATGAGAAACAAGTCCTATTTTTAGTATTCCCTTCTCATCTATAAATCTGTTGTATATTGAACATATTTGACTGCATTTTATTCTTTTTACCTGTTCCTGCTTTGCCATTTTGATCTCCTTAGATGCTGAATTATATTTTTGGAATGAAACAGTCATCAGCTTTTTTATCATTAGCTATTTTACTATTTAATTTAGAATAAAGCACAGAATGATAAAATTAGATACAAGAGGCCACTATGTGTCATCAAGTAACCTAATCTACTTTTGGTAACAAAAATAAAATTCTCTTTAAATAATTGCTAGCTCATTTTGAACCAGCTTTGTTCAGATGAATAGCCCTCAGTCTGGGTGAAGAGGATGAGAAACTCATCTCTCCCTCACAAGGTCTTTCCGACAATTAAAATTATCCTTTTCTTAATTTCATTCTATTGCTCCTAATTATGACCCTGATAATTAGTGTGCTAATTACATCCCCTGTATAATTTCTCTGCCTCCTTGATGTTCACCCTTCATTTATTTTTAGCCTGCCTCCTTTATCTGCTCCTGAATTCCCTGCTTACCTGTTCCCTCACTGGGCATGTGGTTGGGGGCCTCAAATTGAGAGAGAGGCTTTCCCAATCACTTTAACCAGTCGCCTCTCCATATTTTTTTTTTCTTTTGTCTTAAGGCGATTTGTAGCTAAGGAATAAAAGTGTAGTTAGAGTAACTGGAGAGCCGCAGTCCAGCCTTGTCCTTCTGTGATGCTGCGGGAGGGGCACTCATTACTTGGTGCGGGCTCACTACCTACTGCAAGACCCAGATGTCATTCACATGCCAGGCTGCAGATTATGCTAGTGACCCAATAGCATCATCTTCATTATGGGGTGAGGAAAGTCACTATTTGGGATCTTTATATTTTCCTGTAGAATTCATAAAGCAAGTTCTGAGAGTCTTTTTCTTCCCTCTTTTTCTCCTTTCTTGTTTCCTCTGTTTCGTCCTGCTTATGACTGCAGGTAGTGTGTACACTGTAGTGCTAGGAGTCAGGCCCCTAGGCTTTGAAAATAAAAAGCAAGATCAACCAGTCACCCTGCCTTGCCCTTTCAGGAACTATTTCCAGAGTTCTCCTTATGTGGTTTTTGTTACTGCGTTGATTCATTTATGTTTTTTTTTTTTTTCCCTCTAATAAGGGCAGAACACTTGATCCCATCTTCACAGTATCTTAATGATACAGAGAAGAAGAAAATGATAGCCTACAGGAAATTTGACACCTATCCCCCAATTTATGGCAGAGCCAAGGTCCAGACTTAACCTACCCTCCGGAAGTCCATTCTTGTACGAAACTACAGTACAGTTCTCTCTGGGTCTTGCAGAGCACTCCTTTACTCCTTTGCAGAAGAGGTAGAGGGTGGGCAGAACCAATTTGAAGCCACCAAGGACCCTTTAGGATTGAGAGTCCATGTGCAATGCACTGGGATGGGGATCTAGAAATGGGAAAAAAAAAAAAAAAAAAGACCTGTCTCTGCCCATGGAGCTTACAGATTAGTGGGGTAAACAGCCACACAAACAGATAATTATGAATGATGTGTTTGATATGTTAATTGCCTCGGTTGGTGGGGGGGTTAAAGGGAGACTCCTGGGGACTCCTGAGAAGTGTTCCTAGAGGAAGGCAGTGGCCTTGATAAAATGCCCTCATGGACTGCTTCTCAGCACTCTATTTCTGTGTGGCACAGCCTAGGCTCATAGACATCACATTCTCTGTGGTTCTACTTGTGCTCACTCGTAATTGTCACCTGCCCTGGAATATGTGAGCTTTCGGTGAGAACATCTGTCCCTCTTGACACCTTTGGGTGTGGGTAAGGAAAAGAGTAAATGTTCCATGCTAAGCATATTGTCAAGCGCTGCGAATGTCATGAGGGAGGAAGTTTGAAAAGTGTGATTTCTTCATGTTTACAAAATGAACAAATGACTCAGATCTGTTGTACACATTCACAAGAGCTGTGTCCTAAGCTGATCCTGATTTTGAAGTCACGTGTCTTCCTTTGCATGTGGGGAGGATTTTAAAGAGGATGGAAAGTGGACAAGGAGGGGGTGGGTGAGAGGAAGGAAGGCTTAGAGGCAAGGACTTTGTTCTAGGACGCTGACTCAGTGATGCCTTCCCTTGGGCTCTGCAGAAATAAAGATTTTCCTCATCTTTTAGCTCCTTCTTTCCCTCCTCCCTCTTTCCCTCCCTCTCTCTCACTTTCATTTTATTTCTTCCTTCCAGTCAGCAGGATTTTGTGGGGTATGTTTTCTGTTAGGCTAACTTCAGACAAGACCCTGAAAACTAAGAACAGATATCATCACAGATCAGGGTCCCTTACTCTTGGAAGTTCAGGCAGCCCTGCCCCGATTGTCTCTGACCGCTTTGCCAGGCTGTGGAACTGAGCTACATTTTGGGGGTTTCACCCACATTGTTGTTGACAGGATTGTTAGGCTTCACTAGATTTGCACCCTCAGGCTTTAATCTGTTTAATTTCTTACGGATTGAATACCCTTTTGAGATTGTTCTCCTGACTTTTTTTTTAAAACATGAGTACATTGTGCCACTAGAAAGAAGAATGTTTAAACGGATCCAAAATAAATCTTGATACTCTCTATCAAATGCATGTAAAAAGGAAAAAAAAGCATGTTTCATTAATACTAAGATTCCAGGGCATCTGGTAATGACAGCGCTGAGTATATCCTATGCGGTGACATATTTGATTAGATTCGGGGTCAGTGGGTGGGGGGACGTACTCCAGTCATTACAGTTTTGAGGACAGTGCTGGGCACCAACAGATGTGACAACTCATAACACAGGTACTTCCTCCTTCACTGCACTTTATCCCAAAATAGACATCTTCAGAGGTTCTTTACCTTTTATCCTTAAAGGATTTGAGAAGCTTTCAGAAACAAATTATGATACCAGGGCTAGATTTATTCTGTTATTAAAGTCTGACATTCTCTACAAGTATTTTGTTATTGTTTGTCTAGGCCTCTGAAATTAGAAGAGACAGAAGAAAACATATTATATAAATTTAAAATACAAATTAGCCAGGCATGGTGGCATACGCCTATAGTCCCAACTACTTGGGGAGCTGAGGTAGGAGAATTGCTTGAGCCCAGGAGGTCGAGGCTACAACAAGCCCAGATTGTTCCATTGCACTCCAGGCTGGGTGACAGAGCAAGACCCTGTCTAAAAATAAAAAAAATAAAAATATACAACCTTGTAAGGGATCCAAGAAGTTTAAAATATTACAACTGCTTTTAAGATAATACATCTAGAAAATATAAGGGATTGAAATGGTGTCACATACCCTGTCTTACCCAAAATTGAAACGTTGCAGTTTTAAAGTTGAGCAATTGTAAATCTTAAAGTTCCCTTTTTTACTATGATGATCTCTGGACTTTATTTCATCATTTGTTTCAGTTTGACTAATTGAATAAACAAATCCATCCACCCTCATTGCCATCAGTCCTACTTACCTCATCAATATTACTTGATCTCATGAAGAGTACTAGATATAAAAAACTCAAGCTAAATCATTACTCTCCAAATATCTCAATTTTGAGTCCTCTACTCCTAGTGCAAATATGCAGTAGTCATGTCACCTGCACAGGATGGACTGCAGCGTTTCATCATCTATTCCTTCAATCTTTCTTCTGTATACCATTGTTTAAGATGAATCATGGCCGGTCATGGTGCCTATAAGCATAGTACTTTGGGAGGCCGAGGTGGGCAATCACCTGAGGTCAGGAGTTCGAGACCAGCCTGGCCAACATGGTGAAACCCGTCTCTACCAAAAATACAAAAATTAGCCAGGCGTGGTGCCGTGTGCCTGTAATCCCAGCTACTTGGGAGGCTGAGGCAGGAGAGTCACTTGAACCCAGGAGGCAGAGGCTACAGTGAGCCAAGATTGCACCACTGCACTCCAGCCTGGCCTACAGAGCAAGACTCCATCTCAAAAATAAAATAAAATAAAATTGTACTGAGAGCTGACAATGGGCTAGCAGCCCTCACTCTTGGCACCTCCTAGGCCTTGGCGTCCACTCTGGCGGCACTTGAGGAGCCCTTTAGCCCACCACTGAACTGTGGGAGCCCCTCTCTGGGCTGGCCGAGGCTGAAGCCAGCTCTGTCTGCTTGTGGGGAGTGTAGAGGGAGAGGTGCCCGCAGGAACCCGGGCTGCAGTGCAGCGCTCACAGGCCAGCGTGAGTTCTGGCAGGCACCAGCATGGGCTTCAGCGGGCCTGCACTAGGAGCGGCTGGCTACCAGCGGCCCAGGGCAGTGAGGGGCTTGGCACCCGGGTGAGCCACGTGGGTGAGCCACGTCCCCTACCAGTGCTGGCCCACCGGTGCTGGGCTTGAGTTCTCGAGCTGTTGAGCTCTCGCCAGGCCTTAGCTGCCTCCCCCCGGGGCAGGACTCAGGACCTGCAGCCCGCCATGCCCGGAATGCCCCTGCCTTGGCTCCCGTGCAGCCCGAGCCTTCCCCATGAGCACCGCCCCCTGCTCCCCTGGCCCTTGGGCCCATCAACTGCCCAGGGAGTGAGGAGTGTGGGTGCACAGCATGGGACTGGCAGACAGCTCCACCCAGGGCCCCTGTGCAGGATCCATTAGCTGAAGCCAGCTGGGCTTCTGAGTCTAGTGGGGACTTGAAGAACGTCTATGTCTAGCTAGAGGATTGTAAATGCACCAATCAGCAGCCTGTCAAAATGGTCCAATCAGCTCTCTGTAAAATGGACCAATCAGCTCTCTGTAAAATAGACCAATTAGCAGGATGTGGGTAGGGCCAGATAAGGAAATAAAAGCAATCTACCGGCGCCAACCAGCGGTACCCCGCTTGGATCATCTTCCGTGCTGTGGAAAGTTTATTTTTTCGCTCTTTACAATAAATTTTACTTGTAGTCAGTCTTTGGGTCCACGCTGCCTTTAAGAGCTGTAACAGTCACCGCGAAGGTTCGCAGCTTCACTCCTTCACTCCCTCACTCCCGAAGCCAGAGAGACCACGAACCCACCGGGAAGAACGAACTACTCCAGATGTGCAGCTTTTAAGAGCTGTAACACATACCACGAAGGTCTGCAGTTTCACTCCTGTCAGCAAGACCACGAACCCACGAGAAGGAAGAAGCTCCAGACACATCTGAACGTCTGAAGGAACAAACTCCAGACACATCGTCTTTTAAGAACTGTAACACCGCAAGGGTCCACGGCTTCATTCTCGAAGTCAGTGAGACCAAGAACCCACCAATTCTGGACACAGTACTACATATACATTTTAATTTCAGGTTTTTTTACTTCATGTAATGTAAGCATTTCCTCATGTTGAAAATTATTTTTAATAACTTACCAGATTTTTTTAAACCAAGAAAATTCTAGAGAAACTGTTTATGAGTCATAAGAGTTCTCAGTTTGTAAGATACCTATACTTCTCCAATGTTTCTCTGTTATAAAAACAACAGTAATTGAATGTCTGTCCCACCTCCGTAAAGTCAACGAACTTAAAAAAAAAAAAAAAATCCACTTTTTTTATTTTTTTGAGACGTAGTCTCCCTCTGTCACCCAGACTGGAGTGCAGTGGTGCAATCTCAGCTCACTACAAGCTCTGCCTCCTGGGTTTGCGCCATTCTCCTGCCTCAGCCTCCCGAGTAGCTGGGGCTACAGGTGCTTGCCACCATGCCGGGCTAATTTTTGTATTTGTGTTTGTAGTAGAGAGGGAGTTTCACCGTGTTGGCCAGGATGGTCTCAATCTCCTGACCTCGTGATCTGCCCGCCTCAGCCTCCCAAAGTACTGGGATTACAGGCGTGAGCTACCGCACCCGGCCGAAACTCCACATTTTTGACAACTGATTACTACTGTACTTTTCTGGGAACATAGATGGTTTCTGGCCAGGAAAGAGAATCAGAGATGATCTAAAGATGTGTGTGGAGTAGTTTATTTCTTACACCAATATGACCTCCTTCATCTTTCTTTTTGGTAATTTGCTTTTGTATGGAAGTGAAACAGAGAATGTGCAATAGTATGACCTACACGGCATAATATGGCTTGCTTTCTAGAAAATCAGTAATTAGCTCAAGGACCAAATTGTCTTATTCTAAGATATTTGTCTTCAAAACAATCCTCTTCACTATTTTCATCATCTTATTGTGGTAAATTTGTACATGACAGTATTCAAAGCATTCTCTTACTTCAGCAACCATTCATTCACCAAACATTTATAAGTTCCTGTACATTGCCTGGCTCTCTGAGAACATGAAGCTGAATCAGACAGTTCCTTCCCTTAAGGAATCCTCATTCTGGTAGGGAAGATAGAGAAGTAAACAAATGATTACAGTAGGTACAAAAGGTACCCTGCAGTCCTAAGGAGGAATCACCTCTGCTTTGGCACTCCGCAGAGGAAATGCCTGAATTGAGTCTTGAAAGGTGGTCAGAGATTGCTAGGTGAACAGATAGCAGCAGAAGCACAAACTAACATGCTAAATATAGGTGAACTGTAGTCAATCTGGGATGGATATGGGGCGTAGGATTGAAGTGCGTAGAGTAGGAAATGAGGATACTTACTCTGGGGCCAACTAGTGAAGAGTCCTGTCATGCTTAGAACGCCATGGTCAGCCAGGCATGGTGATTCATGCCTGTAATCCCAGCACTTTGGGAGGCCAAGGCAGGCAGATCACTTGAGGGCAGGAGTTCAAGAGCAGCCTACCCAACATGGCAAAACCCCGTCTCTACTAAAAATACAAAAAATTAGCCGAGCGTGGTGGTGCATACCTGTAATACCAGCTGCTCAGGAAGCTGAGGCAGGAGAATCACTTGAAGCTGGGAGGCAAAGGTTGCAGTGAGCCAAGATTGCACTCCAGCCTAGCCTACAAGAGGGAAACTCTGTCTCAAAAAAAAAAAAAAAAAAAGACGCTTTTTTTTTGTTTTTTTTTTTTTTTTTTTTTGAGACGGAGTCTTGCTCTGTCTCCCAGGCTGGAGTTGCAGTGGCCGGACCTCAGCTCACTGCAAGCTCCGCCTCCCGGGTTCACGCCATTCTCCTGCCTCAGCCTCCCGAGTAGCTGGGATTACAGGCGCCGCCACCTCGCCCGGCTAGGTTTTTTTTTGTATTTTTTAGTAGAGACGGGGTTTCACCATGTTCACCAGGATGGTCTCGATCTCCTGACCTCGTGATCCACCCGTCTCGGCCTCCCAAAGTGCTAGGATTACAGGCTTGAGCCACCGCGCCCGGCCAAGGCCATGTTTTAGAAAGATGACCAGCTGTAATAGAAAGAATAGACTGGGGAGACTGAGGCAGAGAGATGAATAAAGAACTTTTTCAGTAATCCAAATTGGAAATGCCGGGGGTTTGAGGTAGGACAGCAGCAGTGAAAATGAGGAGGAGACAGAATCAAGATAAAGATGGAGAATGAACAGGGTATATGAACAACTTGCATGTACTGTCTTGGGTACCTGCACAGGTGGTACTTAAAACTCTCTAAAATAA
This sequence comes from Theropithecus gelada, assembly GCF_003255815.1. NCBI lineage: Eukaryota > Metazoa > Chordata > Mammalia > Primates > Cercopithecidae > Theropithecus > Theropithecus gelada. Next base: position 127,648,835 of record NC_037676.1, read on the forward strand.
GAGAACATAAGAAGAGTGCAAAGGGCACTCCTTATCTTCTGATCTTTGCTTTCTTCAGACTTTACTGTGGATGTAAATAATGGAAAGTTGTAGACCTTCTCAATGCTGGCTAATCAGACTTTCCCTATTATGTGGTCTTCCTAGTTCATTACCCAGATAAAATAAATAGAATGTGTGCATTAGATTTTCTGTTTCTGCTTGGTGACCGAGAGATGATCATCAAGCCTTTTCTTCTAAGAGGTATTAAATGCAGGTGCTCAGTTTGGGAGTATTTCCAGCGTTTATTGGTTTGAAGTGGATATTGTATGACCAAATCTTAACTGACTGATTTTTGTCCTACTAGTTGAATGTGCTGGGTTTTGATTATTTTAAATCTAATATTTGGACAGTATTTAATAAGTGGAGGCAAATTAATAACATGATGTCAGCTGAGGACAAAGGACATGTCTGAAACAACAGTAGATAAATTATAAGCACATGATAACATGAAAGGGTATATCTTACTAACATGTCAGCTCATTTGGAGGAAACTCTTCATTCAGTTTACTTTCATAATCTTCAGAGGAGTGTGTCGAAAGAGCCATGGAAGTGGAAGCTGACAGAAAAAAAATTGAAGATGCTGATAGTGCTGTGTGAGCTATCTACAGCTTGCTATTTGCCAGGAACCATGCTAAGAACTTTTCATACATTAACTCACTTAATCCTCAGACAGCACTATGAAGTAAGTACCATTAGTATCTCCATTTCATAGCTGAGAAGATTGAGACAAAGAAAGACAGAGTAATTTGCCCAAGAGCACCCAGCTGATAAAGTGATAGAACCAGGCAAATCCAAGCAGGCCTGTTTCCAGAGCCCATGTTCCTAAATACTGTAATCCTCATTGCCTCAATATCCTTCCTTCCTTCTTATCACACCTCCCTAGAGAGCCTGGCTGAGTCATTACCTTCTTCTAGTTCACCTTGAATCTTCACCCTATCTCCAGAGATACTTATGTACTTTGTACAAAATGTATACATTTCACTCATCACACAGGATGTAAATATTCATATCTGTCTCTCCTACCAGACTGAATCTTATTCTTCTTTTTATCTATACCTGGAATTTGGTGTAGTGCATGGCACAGAGCAAGTGTTCAATAAATGCAAGTCTAGTTGAGTTAGCTTCACTTGAACACACAGTGCTTGTCCTCAAAGAGCTTTCAGTGTATCTGGAAAAGAGAGTTCCATTCACATGAAACAACAGAATAAGAAAGAAGTTTGGGCTAAAAGAGTGTGGTATAGACAGTGGATATTATGAGATTGCAACGAAAGGAGATTGGCTATGGAGGTTGGGTTGGGTGGATTGAGTTGCATTGGGGTAGACTAGATAAAGATAGCTTCTCCACGTACATAGAATCTGAGATGAGGATGGATTATAGTTAAGAGAAGAAAAGGAGGAAGGACATTGATCAGAATGTGAGCAATGAATGAAATGCTCACATTTAAGGGGGCAGTAGAGTTGTTTAGAAAATGTACGTCGAAGGATCCTCCTCATTGACCCAGATCAGACATCAGCTCTGTAGAGAGGCTGACCCTGTTCTCTCTCGAGATCTTCCTTCCACAGTATCTTGTATGTGCATGACCTTCACAAGAACACTTTGCTTTGTAGGTGTCTGTTCTGTGTGACTAAGCTCCCTGAAGGCAGGGATTATTTTTCACCAATACCAAGCATGTCTAGCACATAACAGTGGTAAAAATAATAATAATAATAGCAGTAGCAGTTTTATAATTACAGAAGTATATAATGTTGATTTTAATAAATGCATATACAAAGTAAGTAACATATCAGATCCTTAATGTGTTCTAGCCATTTTTCTAATTACATTATATTAATCCAACCTGTGTTCAAGTATTTTTGTTGAAATTTATGTTTGTTGAACTTTGCCGTCCTGTGAGGGTTGTAACATCTAGGGAATCTTTCATTGTGTAGGCGGTATCTGATCATGATCTCCATCCGAATTCTGCAAAGGCTCTTCACATACAGCAGAGTCTTAGCTGGTACCAGGGAGTATTGGAACTGATATGGTTTGGCTGTGTCCCCACCCAAATCCCATCTTGAATTGTAGCTCCCATAATTCCCATGTGTTGTGAGAGGGACCCAGTGGGAGATAACTGAATCATGGGGGTGGTGTCACCCCTACTTTTCTCGTGGTAATGAATAAGTCTCATGAGATCTGATGGTTTTATAAGAGGAAACCCCTTTCACTTGGTTCTCATCTCTCTTGCCTGCCGCCATGTCATGTCATTTTGCTCTTCCTTCATCTTCCTCCATGATTATGAGGCCTCTCCAGCCATGTGGAACTTTGAGTTCCATTAAACCTCTTTCCTTTAAATATTACCCAGTCTTGGGTGTGTCATGTTTAGCAGTGTCAGAACGGACTAATACAGGAACCTAGGATTCAGTTTCCTGCAGAAGGGAAATGGCAACATGGCCCAACCAAACAGCTAGCAGTCAGGACAGGCCACCAGTCCCATGAGGAAACTGAGGTACAAAGCTGGACACCCAAGAGTACCAAGGAGTGGATCTCAAAGCAAAACACACACACACACACACACACACACACACCCCACAGAGCTCTTAATTCCAAACCAAAAGAACTGAGCCTACTGAATATCTCATTTTCCACTTAGAGCCTAAGATGTGTCTGAGTCCACAGGTGGGGTCACTGGTAGTCCCAGCTATAGGTTACTGAGTAGGAGAAACAAATCAGGGATTGGCACAGATACATACTCACATGCTATAACTAAAGAATTTCAAACTTGGAATCAATGTGCTTTTGCACATTAGCATGGCCCCCAAATTTTCCAGGCACCAGCTCAGCCTTTCCAAATAAACTGTCTTTGGAATAATGCAAGTAAAATAATATGGGCAGTCTAATAAGCATTTCAAGCAGGCAAAAAATATTTGTAAAGTATTTTCTTCATATGCTACTTTCATAGTTTCAAGAGAAAAGTGATTTCAGGAAAATGTTCAGGCTTAGGCCGGGCATGGTGGCTCATGCCTACAATCCCAGAACTTTGGAAGGCCAAAGTGGGAGGATCCCTTGAGGCCAGGAGTTTCAAGACCAGCTTCAGCAACATAGTGAGAGCTTGTCTCTATTTAAAAAAGAAAAAGAAAAGAAAAGAAAAAAAAAATGTTCCAGCCTAATTGAAAAAGTACATAGCAATCAAATTTTATTCCCAGCTGGCATAAAACTTTCTAACTGGTAGCCAAATTTGGGATGCCTGAAGACAGACAAGTGACTAATGCTAGGGCTGTGTGTGGCCAGTACCAAATGTATATTCTGACCACAAGACCATGTCTGGATTCTCCTTTGTAATTACCGCACAGCCTACTGTAATTTTCAAGCTTATATTTACTTCCTGCCTTTGACATGTAATTCAGGGTCCAGGACTGCACCCCGAGCGAGAGTGAAGTCCTCTCTGTCATTTGGCTAAAACCTATAAAATCATCATTGTGTGAGGATGTGTGTATGTGTTTGTGTTGCCACGTCTGCTAAATATGTTAAGTGTAATCTTGTGAAAAGTATGCCCACTCCTGCCTTGTTGGATGAGCCACTTTGCTTGTCAGATGTTTATTGAACACCTACTACCCTATGCCAAGGACTATTTTAGACTCTAGGAAACATCCGTGAGCAAGAGAATGAAGGCCCTGCTTTCTTGGAAAAGAACGAAGGAGGGGGAGTGGGGAAGAAAGGCAGAAAAATAGCACTTATGGACATGTGCTGTGCAGAGAACAAGAGTGGTGTGATAGAGTAAGTCTGTGTGGCTTCTTTAGCTTGGGACATCAGAGAAGGCTTCACCAAGGAGATGACATTTAAACTGACATTTTAAAATGACAAGAAGGAGTAGCACAGGCACAGAGCAGGAGGAAGAGCATTCCAGACAGGTTAGTGTTAAGGCCCAAAGACAGGAGGAGCTTGGCATGTTCCAGAAACAGAAAAGACAAGTGTGCCTTGAGCATGGTGGGAGACAGGACAACTGAGCAGAGAGGTTGCGTATTAATCCATTTTCATGCTACTGATAAAGACACACCTGAGACTGGGAAGAAAAAGAGGTTTAATGGACTTAACGTTCCACATGGCTGGGGAGGCCTCACAATCATGGCAGAAGACAAGGAGGAGCAAGTCACATCTTACATGGATGGTGGCAGGCAAAGAGAGAGAGAGCTTGTGCAGGGACACTCCCCTTTTTAAAACCATCAGATCTTGTGAGACTTATTCACTGCCACAAGAACAGCATGGGAAAGACCTGCCCCCATGATTCAATTGCCTCCCATTGGGTCCCTCCCACAATGCATGGGAATTCAAGATGAGATTTGGGTGGGGACACAGCCAAACCATATTAGGTTGTCAGGGACAGAGTCACTGGGGCTGTCTAGGCCACTGCAAGAGGCGGACGTGGGAGGCTGTGACCCTTCATGAGGGACACTAGTTAGGAAGCAACTGCAGAGTGCTGGGCAGGCGGCAGTAGTGGTTTGGAAGGGGCTGGATTTGGAATATGGTGTAGAACCAGAGTCAGCAGAACCTGCCAGTGGATTGGATGTGAGGAATGAAGAAAAGGGAATAACCAAGAATGATTCAAGGCTTTGGCTTTGAGCAAGTCGGTGGCTTGTGACTGAGAAGAGGAGGATCAAAGGCAGAGCTGCTTGGCCCTTCCCTGAGTCATAACTGACTAGCCACAAAAACTGGGAACTTACATTTTGGGGTCCAATCATTGCCCTCACTGCACGTCCCATCCAATTTTACATTATTGGACCATATTTGTAGACCTTTGGAAATACTACTTCAAACATATCCAGGGTTTCTTCTTCCTTTTGGTGTTCATTTTGTGACATTAAAAAAAAAAAAACAAAAACATATTCAAGTTACCTAACTCTACCTTGCTCCATCCCTCATGGGTGTGCTGTAAATGTTAGTTCTTATGCAGGCTTCCTGCCTCGGCACAAGTATAGGTCCGAGATCAGTCCATTGGTCAGAAGTTGGACGGGTGGCATATGCTTCTAACAATATCGTCTATGTATATAGAAAATAATATGACTAGTTTGCTTGCTTTTCTACTTATAGTTAGGAAAATTTTGTAACCTCTTTACTAAAGATTAAACTGATTTAATCCAATTGTTGCTTTATTATAAAGCAGATATTTTCTACACTTGCCTTAAAAATATTGTGGGGTTGCCCGGGCATGGTGGCTCACACCTGTAATCCCAACACTTTGGGAGGCTGAGACAGGCAGATCACTTGAGGTCAGGAGTTCGATATCAGCCTGGCCAACATAGTGAAACCCCATCTCTACTAAAAATATACAAGATTAACCAGGCATGGTGGTGGGCGCCTGTAATCCCAGCTACTCGGGAGGCTGAGACACGAGAATCACTTGAACCCAGGAGGCAGAGGTTGCAGTGAGCCGAGATTGTGCCACTGCAACTCTAGCTTGGGCAACAGAGCAAGACTCCATCTCAAAAAAATATATTTATATTGTGGGGCTTAAATTTTCTTGCTACACAATAGGAATAACAACACAGTTATTCTTCATGGGTATTTTGTTAGGAGTAAATGAAATAATATATACGATGTGCTTAGCACAGTAGCTGCTATATAACATTCAGTAAATTTGAGGTATTATTATCAATGAAATAACAATTTGGGGCTGGGTGCGGTGGCTCACGCCTGTAATCCCAGCATTTTGGGAGGCCAAGGCGGGCAGATCAACTGAGGTCAGCAGTTCGCAACCAGCCTGACCAACATGGAGAAACCCCGTCTCTACTAAAAACACAAAATTAGTCAGGGTGGTGGTGCATGCCTGTAATCCCAGCTACTCGGGAGGCTGAGGCAGGAGAATGGCTTGAACCCGGGAGGCGGAGGTTGCGGTGAGCTGAGATCGCGACATTGCACTCCAGCCTGGGCGACAAGAGTGAAACTCTGTCTCAAAAAATGGGAGCAGAGGAGCTCCCAGAACCAATACACAGATTTTAGTATTCAAATGAACCAGTCAGAGAAAATAGAACAACACATTGATTTATTAAATTCCTGCGTGACTTTGGACAAAACCTATACTTTCTTTGGATCTCAATTTTCTAAGGTAAATGCGAGACTTAGGACAGATAGATAACCTCAACTTTAAAACTTCTGTGTTTCTAGTAGATGATCAATATTTTCTCTCCCATCTTCCTTTTACCAGGCTTATCACAAAGGTTTGTCTTTGGGTCATCTAAATCAGTATAAGTGATACTTATTGCCAGATGTGACCTTTTGTTAGCACAATGGAGAATCCCAACGCTAATGTCAATTTCTATAAATATAGATTGAGAGTGAGGAAATGTTCTGTCTCTAGGGAAGTTTAGTTATTGAGAATCTTTCTCTTTTTAGACTCTTGGTCTGTGGTCTCTTACTCACTCGTGACATTCTTCCCCAGTCTCACTTTTGTTACCTTTTTCTTTCGTGATCACTGATGCTGGTAGCCACCTACAATTTTGAAGTTCCCCACTCAGCCTTCCCTAGTGGTAGACATTGCATTTGAGTTGTGCTTTCTTACTTCCTCTACCTTTTGAAATTTAAAAATAGGAAAACAAACCCACAGTCTTTCACATCAGCTGAACTCTGTTATTCATCTAACAGATTTTCTGGTGAATTCTATGGTACAACGTATACAGTCAGAAACCAGCCATCAGTTCAGAATAAATGGTGTACAAAATTAAGAAAGAGCTACCTTTATTTTTGCTCTTAAACACACGATCAGAAATGGGAGGCAGCAGCCCATAGGAGGAGGCTTTGAGAAGTGAATTCAAGGGAAAGACGGCTCCTGGCCTTCTCCTTGGCTTTTCTCCTTACCTGTCCAACTTTCCCAAGCCATGGTGAAGAGTCAGTAGACTGATAAAGGGACTCTCTTAGGAGTCTAACTCTTGCACTAGGAATTCCAAAGACAGGCCCTGAGAAGCATGAAAACCCATCATAGCCATGAGCAATGTAATTTCCAAAGACCCCACCCCAAAGCAAACATACTAAATGTGGTACCTGCCCTGTTAAATATCATTTTAGGACGGGCACGGTGGCTCACACCTGTAATCCCAGCACTTCGGGAGGCCGAGGCAGGCGGCTCACAAGGTCAGGAGTTCAAGACCAGGGTGGCCAACCTGGTGAAACCCTATCTCCACTAAAAATACAAAAATTAGCTGGGCCTGGTGGCGGACACCTGTAATCCCAGCTATTCGGGAGGCTGAGGCAGGAGAATTGCTTGAACCCAGGAGGCGGAGGTTGCAGTGAGCCAAGATCGTGCCATTGCACTCCAACCTGGGCAACAAGAGCAAGACTCTGTCTCTGTCACTCAGGCGGGAATGCAATGGCATGATCTCCGCTCACTGCAACCTCCACCTCCCAGGTTCAACCAATTCTCCTGTCTCAGCCTCCCAAGTATCTCAGGTTATAGGCGCCCACCACCACACCCAGCTAATTTTTGTATTTTCTTTTTTCTTTTTTTGAGATGGAGTCTTGCTCTGTCACCCAGGCTGGAATGCAGTGGCGCGATCTCGGCTCACTGCAAGCTCCGCCTCCCGGGTTCACACCATTCTCCTGCCTCACTGTCCAGAGTAGCTGGGACTACAGGCGCCCACCACCACACCTGGAGAATTTTTTGTATTTTTAGTGGAGATGGGGTTTCGCCGTGTTGGTTAGGCTGGTCTCGAACTCCTGACCTCAGGTGAACCACACGCCTCGGCCTCTCAAAGTGCTGGGATTACAGGCGTGAGCCACTGCACCCAGCCTTGCTGTCAAAATTGAGTTTATGAAGAAGTAAATCCAGCCCTACATATCGCTTCCAAATTATGTATTTTTGATTACCAAATCAACAATTAATGAAGTTAACTTCACATTTGCACAGACCTTTAACATTTGGTAATTTCAGTACTATTGTTACTCTGTTTTGAAGCCAATCAATGGTTTTTAAGGTCTCAGACGTTTGTTTAGCTCCCTGAAAAGCTGGAAGCCCCGAGGCACTGCACCTTAATGCCCAGTGGTTAAAAATGCTCTGACTGGTTATGCCCGAGCCCTGAGATCTTCACTGCCTTCTTCAAAGAATGAGAGCTGGTTTAGGGGACAGCAAGCTGGCATACAAATACACCAGTCTACTCCAAGAAGGTGACTCTCAAAGTAGTTGGAGGCAGAATCCCTGTGTTGCAATTAATTCACTAGGTTACCTTGAATGAGAGCTCCGCAGCCCTTTCCCTGCCCCTCAGTACAGCTTGAGCATCCCTAATCCCAAAATCCAAAACCCACAATGCTCCAAAATCCAAAACTTTTTGAGCACCAACATGACGCCACAAGCAGAAAATTGCACATCTGACCTCATGCATCAAGTACACACGAGTGTTAAAAATACTGTATAAAATTAGCTTCAGGCTATGTGTATAAGCTTTATATGAAACGTAAATGAAATTCATGTTTAGACTTGGGTCCCATCCCCCAAGATATTTCATCATGCATATGCAAATATTTCAAAGTCCAAAATCCGAAACACTTCTGGTCCCAAGCATTTTGGATAAGGGATACTCAACCACTAGTGCCTTTGCAAACAAACACCTCATCTGGCCTAGGTAATGGCCCACGGGCATCAGTTCTGTGGTACCGAAAGTTATGCCACACCACCTGAACCAGAAACAAGGGCTTCCTCTCACACATTAAGAGGAAAGCCATTTTTATGTCTGTATTATTTTGCCAAAATTAAAGAAGGAAGGGAAGGGAGAAAAGAGTAGGGAAGGGAAAGGAGAAGGAAGGAGAAAGGACTACACCATCAACACATGTTTAGAAAGCTACTGATATTTTGGCCAGGCCCCATGGCTCATCCTGTAATCCCAGCACTTTGGGAGGCCAAGGCAGGTAGATCACCTAAGGTCAGGAGTTCGAGACCAGCCCGGCCAATATGGTGAAACTTCATCTCTACTAAAAATACAAAAATTAGCCAGGCGTGGTGTTGTGCACCTATACCCCCAGCTACTCAGGAGGCTGAGGCAGGCGAATCACTTGAACCTGGGAGGCGGAGGTTGCAGTGAGCCAAGATCACACCATTGCACTCCAGCCTGGGCGACAGAGCGGGACTCCATTTCAAAAAAAAAAAAAAGCTATTGATCTTTAACTTCTGTGCAAAATTACAAGTATCTTTTCTTCAGAGAGAATGGCTTTCATGTGAGATACTCTCCCATCATCCCATTCAAAGGTTGTCTATCATCTGTTTTTTGTTTTCTTTTGTTTTGTTTTGTTTTTTTCAGTTGGGGGCAAATGGGATGTAATGCAAAGAACATCAGTTTCAGAAGCAGCTCATGCTCTGTTTAAAGCCAGTCCTGTCACTATCGCTCAGCACTTCTCAAAGTGCAGGCCAGGGAACTCTAGTGTACTCCAAGGGTCTTTTGGAGTGTCCATAAGGTCAAAACTTCTTTGTAATAATAGTATGATCTCATCTGCCTGTTTCACGCTCATTCTTTTCATGAGTGAGTTTTCCCAGAGACTACAGGATATGTGAGATTGTGACAGATTGAATGCATATGCAGATATCAAAATCCAACTGGCTGCTATGAAGCCAGACATTCAAGATATTTATAAGAATGGAAAACAGTGCCATTCTTCTCACTATGTATGTCTGTGTGTATCGGGGGGATGTTCTGGAAATATAATTTTAACTTTTAAAATGTTGTTTATGGTAATATGTAGTGGGATTATTGTTATTTTTAATTTTTTTTTTTTTTTTTTTTTTTTTTTTGAGACAGAGTCTTGCTCTGTCACCAGACTGGAGTGCAATGGCGGGATCTCGGCCCACCGCAACCTCCACCTTCTGGGTTCAGGCGATTCTCCTGCCCCAGCCTCCTGAATAGCTGGGACTACAGGCACGTGCCAGCACACCCAGCTAATTTTTGTAGTTTTGGTAGAGATGGGGTTTCACCATTTTGGCCAGGATGGTCTCGATCTCTTGACTTCATGATCCGCCCACCTCGGCCTCCCAAAGTGCTGAGATTAAAGGCGTAAGCCACTGCAACTGACCTTATTGTTATTTTTTAATGAATTTTAAATTCCTCAGTCTTAATGTCTAATCTGCTAAATATTGATAAATATAACCCACATAGAAAAAAGCTTCAAAGAGTTCATACCTACAACTAAAAAGTTTGAGAAGCCCTGCACTACCTAATAGTAATGACTGTTTATTGATTATTCCTTTGTACCATGAGCTGTGCAAAGCATACCACATTCTTCATCTCTTTTAATCTTTGCCACAAGCCTGTAAAGCAGAGGCTTTAAAAAAGCGCACCTTGCTAGCCTAACGTCTCACCACTGGACAAGAAAGAGATAACCTGACTCTGAAGCCACTCTCTTGGTCACTTTCTCTATAACTTTAAAAAAGAGTTTTTTTAACTGCTCTGAGCCTCAGTTTCCTTATCAAAAATAGTCAGAATGAGGTACCCCGTAGTGTTCTCTGAAAAGCAGAAGAGTTTCTATGCATCCAGTCCCTACATGGGGGCCAACACCAACTTCATCCCCAGAAACTCTTCGCCTCCTTTCCTTCCACTCCTTCCTTTTCTTTGACGTTAGACCAGGGAGGCTTATCAACTGTCCATTTTCCTCTAGATGGTCTTCAAGCCGACAGAGAAGCTGACGGAACAGAAGGAGTGGATGAAGAGATGATTGTGACCCAAAGTCAGACCAACTTCATGTGCCCCATTACACTGGTACCGCTTCCTCCTCCTTCCCCTGAAAGAAACATGATTCACTTCACAGAGGCAGATAGATTCCTGTTTGCTTTCTGGTTTGATGTCACTTAGGGAGTTAAGGAGGGAGTAAAGAAAAGTGCTGGGGGTTGAAGAGTATCCACGGGAGGTTCTTGGGCTGGAGAGAGCTGTCAGTAAATCGTGCCCTTAAGGATCCGGGACTAAAGTCATGGCCTACAGGCCAAGTGACAGTACTGCCACTGGATTCCCTGCATTTCCTTATCTAAAGCCTAATAATTATCTAAAGCCATGAGAATGGGAAGTTAAACATAGAAAGCTCAGGACTAGGACAAAACAGCTACTGGAAGTTGATCATTATCATTCCTGAAAGCCCAACATCTCCTTGATTACAGTTGGAAATGAAGAAGCCAGTGAAAAATAAAGTGTGTGGCCACACCTATGAAGAGGAAGCCATTGTTGGCATTATTGAGTCCAGGCACAAGCAGAAGAAAAAGGCCCGGTGAGTGGACGCAGGGAAGGAAGTGGAGCCTTCCCCAGTGGTAGTCACTCAGAGGTGGTGTGTTCACGCTAGAGGAAAAGACACTTCAGTGTCTCTTCTGAATTCCGTTCACCTCCCGAATACTGTAAACATGGAAGTGGGCTTTCTGGAAAAACAATACTTGAGGGAAAAATTAGTAATCTGTTCAGGAAGAAGCTGAGGGAACTTCAACCACACCTTCAAAGCAGAATAAGGCCAGGCGCAGTAGCTCATGCATGTAATCCCAGCACTTTGGGAAGCCGAGGTGGGCAGATCACCTGAGGTCAGGAGTTCGAGACCAGCCTAGCCTACATGGTGAAACCACATCTCTACTAAAAATACAAAAATTAGCCAGGCGTGGTGGCAGGTGCCTATAATCCCAGCTACTCGGGAGGCTGAGGCAGGAGAACCTCTTGAACCCAGGAGGCGGGGGTTGCAGTGAGCCAAGATTGTGCCACTGCATTCCAGCCTAGGCAATAGAGCTAGGCTCTGTCTCAAAAAAAAAAAAGGTTTAAGTAAATTTGTGGCTAACTCATAAATGATAAATTATTTTTTTAATTGGAAGTTTTGCAGAATCTTTAAAAATATACATAATACATATGTTATATATTATTTTATATGTATATCATATATATTATTGATCTTTAAATATATATAATATACACACACACACACACACACACACACACATATATATATCTCGCCTTCCTTCCTCTCCTCCCATGAACACGGACGACCATGCTCTGTTCCTGTAATAACACAGAATCCTGAGTTAGCCAGACTGACTGGCATTGACTCAGTTTGGCATTTCTTGTGCTCTTATCATGGATTTGTTGCAGGAATGGAATTGCAGGTGTGACTAGTTCTCAGTTGACTTCTGGTAACAGTCCCTTTGATGTGTGGCTTGCTTCTCCATTGCCCAGAAATTTGCTGGTCCAGACCTAGAATTGGAATTCCCCAGCACTCCTCATCTGGGTGTGGACTTAGAGATAATATATTGGAGACTAAAGATATCTTGATGGTCATTCAGGCAAGTAACTTATCCTTTTTATTCTAGAAGAATAGTGGCTTTGCTGCCTAATGTTTGCAAAATGTAGACCTTAGTACATTTTGATCTGTTTTAAGTTTCTGACTTACAGTTGAAATGTCAGATTTCGACCGGGTGCGGTGGCTCACGCCTGCAATCCCAGCACTTTGGGAGGCCGAGGCAGGTGGATCACGAGGTCAGGAGATCAAGACCATCCTGGCTAACATGGTGAAACCCCATGTCTACTGAAAATACAAAAAATTAGCTGGGCACGGTGGCGGGCGCCTGTAGTCCCAGCTACTGGGGAGGCTGAGGCAGGAGAATGGCGTGAACCCAGGAGGCAGAGCTTGCAGTGAGCCGAGATCGCACCACTGCACTCCAGCCTGGGTGACAGAGTGATACTCTGTCTCCAAAAATAGAGGGGGAATTTGAGTTGTTAAATGGCATGGCATGCTTTATTTTTTCTTTATGGCATGGCATGCTTTCTTTCTTTCTTTTTTTTTTTTTCTGTGACAGTTTCACTCTTTTTGCCCAGGCTGGAGTGCAATGGTGCGATCTAGGCTTCCCGCAGCCTCCGCCTCCCAGGTTCAAGTAATTCTGCTGCCTCAGCCTCCTGAATAGCTGGGATTACAGGCATACACCACCACGCCCGGCTAATTTTGTATTTTTAGTAGAGATGGGGTTTCTCCATGTTGGCTAGGCTGGTCTCAAACTCCCAAGCTCAGGTGATCTGCCCGCCTCCGCCTCCCAAAGTGCTGGGATTACAGGCGTGAGCCACCGCGCCCGGCCATGGCATGCTTTCATTAGTTTCCTTATCCATAAATGGATGACAGTCATTGTAATCGCCTCATTGGCATACTTAAAATTTAAATAAGATACATGCGAAGTACTTAAAGTCGCTGGTACACAGTAGGGCTCAGTAAAAATTGTCCCATCATCATCTTCAGACTTGAGCCACTATCAACATCCTCTTCATTTTTTTCCACCATTACTCTATAGGCATGGGAGAGGAGGACAGTTTTAAAGGAGTAAGATGAGCCAACCTGGAGTTTAGGAAGTTACTCCAATAGCAATGCAGAGATGGATTAAGGAGGCATGAGGCAAAAAAAGTCAGTTAGGATGCTTTTACAGTAGCTTAAGTTATAGATAATGAGAGCATAGAGATGCAAGAGTGATTGTAGAGGTATAGTTAATGACATTTGACGACTGAATGTAGGAGAAAGGAAGAAGCAGCGAGGGGTGGCTGACATTTCTCATCTGGGTGTCTAGGACTGTCATTTGCTCATTAGCCTTCAGAGAAGGCATGAGAGAGGAACACTCTTATTGGAGGATTGTGATAGACTCAGCTCAGGTCATCCTAAATTCAAGGTCCCAGCAATATAGCCCCGTGGAAGTGTCCAGGAATGCAGCAAATGTGAGTTTTGCAATGAGGGAAGGACTCAGAACTATCGATGTGGATTGGGAGGTTATCAGTGTAGAGGAGTCAACCCACTCAACTACCATCGCAAACGCAGCTCTGGAACTGATGCATTCGCCAGCAGAGAGCCAGCAAGGCAGGACCTGGGCCTCCCCCGCGATATCCGCGAGGCCAGAGCCCGACTTCGTTCTGCTCACTGTGACATCTCAGCACCCTGGTGCCAACCCTCAAAAAAACACTTTGTTGACCAGTGAAAAGATCAATCAGCAGAAGAAGACCCCAGCAAAGCAGTCTAAAACATAGCCAGGAGCCAGGAAGAGTGATAAGGGGTGGAGGCTCATGGGAACTTGCGGGCGGGATGGGCAGGGTTCTGAAGGCCAGGTGCATTTGAGCAGCAGTAGATTAGAACTCAGGGCCTTCTTGAAACCGACTCCAGATGTTTCTGATGAAGCATGAAGTCGTGTCATTTCCCATGATGCACGTTAGAGTGATGAGTATTTCTGGGTTCGCTTTGTTTAGAAACGTCCATGACACATTGTCTCATTTCTTCCTCCTAGATTGTTCTAGTTATGTTTATTTGTTTAGACTGGAGTTCCAGATCCATTGTGTTCTGGGCACTGCCTGAAATTTACTGTGCAAGCTTCAGGCCCTGGGAAGGCCTCTCTGCACTGCCTTGAGTCAGAATAATATTGTTGAGACTTTAGCCCCAGCCAAGCACAGTAGTTAGAATAATTTCCTAAAATATATCTGTTAACAATAAGCCTATTTATTCACTTAAAAATAAAGCTGCCTTATGATTTCCTTTTTTTTCTTTTCCTTTTTTTTTTTTTTTTTTTTTTTTTTTCCTTTTTTTTAATGTCAGCCAGCCCTCGCTGCTTCTTCCTTTCTCCTACATTCAGTCAGTCATCAAATGTTGTACTCCAGACTGGAGTACAACCTCTGCCTCCCAGGTTCAAGTGATTATCGTACCTCAGCCTCCCGAGTAGCTGGGATTACGGGCACACACCATCACGCCCGGCTAATTTTTGTATTTTTAGTAGAGACAGGGTTTCACCATGTTGTCCAGGCTGGTCTCAAACTTCTGGCCTCAAGTGATCTGCCCACCTTGGCCTCCCAACCTTATGATTTTCATATATTAATATTTCTAACTTGACCACAGTCACTTTTTTGCTTTTTTGTTTGAGAACAGGAAACGTATTTTTAAAAGTCATATTTAAGAGCATGTAGAATAAAATGAAGTTGAATAGAAATGGGTCATTCAACAGCAGAACTCCAGCTTTGTGCTTGGAGTTCCTGTTTCAACACTTATTGACAAGCCATTCAACCTTTCTGCCTCAGTTTCCTCATCTGTAAAGTGGAAACATCAGCATCTCACAGCATTTCAGGGGCCAAAGAAATGGTAGGGAATTCCATTCTAGGTCTGGACCAGCACATTTCTTGGCAGAAGAGAAGCAAAAGCACTTATTGAAAGCTCTTTGGGGAGCGAAGAGCGCTAAACAAATAGCTGCAGGGTTGTTAAGACCGAGACTGATAGAGTTGTTATCGCTCCCCGTGCCGCTTAGTGACACATTATTTTAGACTCAGGGGTGTGAGATAGAATTACTGTCTGTGTTGAGGTATGACAGGAATCCCTCCCACTCAGATTTCCAGAGGTCTCTATAGACCTTCTGTCTACAGCTTGTAGACTAAACCTTGGAATTCTTGGGACCCAGATCCAGGAACTCCCAGGATCATGTACTCTTGAGCGTTTGCAGAGGCCAAGGTTCCCCACAGCCCTGTGGGACCCCAAGGCCCAGTTCCCTTTGCTCAGCAGTCACCTTTGTGCTTGCCCCGTGCTGCAGTGAAATGCTCTGCTTGGGCAGTGCCTGGAGGTGGGGACCCAGCCGCTCCTTCAAGGCTTGAAGGGCTGACTCCTGCACAGCGATGATGCGGCAACTGAAGATCGGGTATTGCCACACCGAACTCGCTCACCAGGATGTCGTGGGATTAATGCCGAATGCTTGTGGAGACAGTTGTTTCTCCAGGGGAGGCATGCCCTGATTCAGCACTGTGGCATGATGGCCTTCTCTTATCCTTTCTGCTTTAAAGACTTGTGTTTATTGGAGACGAAGTGAGAAACAAGGTTCTTCCCAGTTCCAGCATCAACCTTGCCTCCAGGAAGTCTTCCCTGAGCCCGTATTCATGCTGGACAAAATGTCATTAGCACCCCATGTCATGCCAACATTGTCAGCGCAGCTGGCTCCCCTCCACGAGCTTCTTGAGAGCGGAAGCTGTGGACTAGAGCAGGGACTGGTGCACGGCAGGACCTGAAGTGAACTCCCCAGTCCTTGACACACATCAGCCTGCTTATTTCTCACCTTATTTGACAGGCTTGTGCTCTGCCTTCATGTTCTTAAAGGGAAAAACTGAGTCACAGAGAATTTAGTCAGTTACCCAGAGTGACACAGCCAGGGGGTTTAGGCCCAGGTCTTTGTCACTCTTGACCTGCAATTCTGTCAGTAGGCCATCCCGCTCCCCTTAGGAGGGCTTTTTGGTTCATGCCTCTACCATCAGAGTCTATCCCCTCAGTGCCCTGGGCTCCATCCCAATGAAGTGAAGGTGGGTGCCTGTTCTGCAGCTGAGTGTGTGGTTAAGCCCATCAGACATTGTCAGCGTGCTCTCATGCACTGACTAAAACCATGATGTCATCAGGAAGTCCTCCCCACCTCACTCTCCACTTCCCTCTCCACTGCTTATTCACTGTCTGGCTATCAGAGTTAAGGCCTTTGCTGGGTAGGATGGAAGAGACCAAGGCCAGGCAGTCCAAAGCAGATATTCAGGGTTATGTATTAAGGGAGGGTCATCCCAGCAACCTACTTGGACTTGCATTTCAATGTCATGGAAGCCAAAGTTATGATACTTGGCTTTTCTAGTCACAAAAGTGTCTGTATCCTCTTCATGATCTTAGCTGCTTATTTTCATACAGACATAATTCACCAGGCACGGTGGCTCACGCCTGTAATCCCAGCACTTTGGGAGGTCAAGGCGGGTGGATTACTTGAGCGCCAGAGTTCAGGACCAGCCTGGGAAACATGGTGAAACTCTCTACAAAAAATTTTTTAAAAATTAGCCAGGTGTGATGGTGTACACCTGTGGGCCCAGCTACTCAGGAGGCTGAGGTGGGAGGATTGCTTGAGCCCGGGAGGCAGAGGTCACAGCAGAGATAGTGCCACTCCAGCCTGGGTTACAGAATGAGACCCTGTCAAAAAAAGAAAGGAGAAGGAAAGAAAGAAAGAAAAGAAAGAAAAGAAGGAAGGAAGGAAGGAAGGAAGGAAGGAAGGAAGGAAGGAAGGAA
>NC_037676.1:127665885-127717302 GCF_003255815.1 Theropithecus gelada
GGAAGGAAGGAAGGAAGGAAGGAAGGAAGGAAGGAAGGAAGGAAGGAGGGAAGGAGGGAGGGAGGGAAGGAGGGAGGGAGGGACGGAGGGAGGGAGGGACAGAGGGAGGGAGGGACGGAGGGAGGGAAGGAGAAAGGGAGGGAGAGAGAGAAAGAAAGAAAAAGAAAGAAAGAGGAAGGAAGAGGAGGAAGAAGAAGAGAGGAGAGGGGGAGGGAAGGGAATGGAAGGGAAGGGGAAGGGAGGGGATAATTCACTTTGAGACTTCACAGCATAGGGGGACAGGCTAGGGAAAAATACAGATTTTTAAACTAGTGTAAAACATTTCTCCAACTTTGCCCTAATGCAAAGCCAAATCATCAAAATGATGCATACCTGGGCCAAATCACCCTGATCCTCTTTCATATAATTGCCTTTCTGTAATTATGATTTAACACATCATGCACCTGAGTATATAGGGCTTTTTTTTTTTGAGACAGAGTCTCACTCTGTTGCCCAGGCTGGAGTGCAATGGTGCGATCTCAGCTCACCACAACCTCCACCTCCCGGGTTCAAGCGATTCTCCTGCCTCAGCCTCCCGAGTAACTGGGATTATGGGCACCTGCCACCACGCCCAGTTAATTTTTGTATTTTTAGTAAAGATGGGGTTTCACCATGTTGGCCAGGCTGGTCTCAAACTCCTGAGCTCATGTGATCCACCTGCCTCGGCCTCCCAAAGTGCTGAAATTACAGGTGTGAGCCACCGTGCCTGGCCATATTTTAATATTTTAAAAATAAATATTGTTATTAAGCATATTATTTATTTCATTGATTAATGCCCCTCTAATGTAAAGACTCCTTGATCCACAGATCAGGGCCAAGAAATACTTTCTCTTTCATGTTGGACTGTTGGGCTTCCTACCACTAGACAAATTGGAGTTCCCGTGACCAACTTTCTTTCCTTCTCTTTTGCATCTTTAGTGTGGTTTGCATATTTGTTGTTTTTGGTCTTAATATCCTGTGCTTTATGGAGAGCTGTTTCAGATCACTGGGTCAGAGCTCTGTGTGGACAGGAACCATATATTTGTATTTCACAGTTGCATGCTTAGAACCTAGCACAGGACTGATCCCTAGAAGAATCAATTAATGCATGAATGGGTACATGCCTGTGTTGGATATATGCAAGGTAGAAATAGATCCAGAACTTTAAAACTTCTTGGAAGAATGATGATGAGGGAACACATGATAGTCACGGGATCAGGAAGGCAATTAACATCATTGAGCACTGTGTTGCCTGTCACCTTGGGAAATAGGGGTTCTCTCCCCATTTTAAATCAGAGGCAAGAGAGGCTCAAGAAGGTTATTGTGAATTGCCTGTGGTCTCATAACTAGCAAATAAGTGATAGAGAGAAAATTCAGACCTAGGTTAGCTTGACTCCAAACATTGGGCCTCTAATCTACCAAAATTTGGTTCACTTTGAGAACCAGATTCTTTGAGAAGAAATAGGTGATGTCATCCAGCCCACTGCCCTCAGAGAAGATCACATGGAAGCAGAGCCGTGGCTTGTTTCTACCCCTTTCTGGATGACTCACACTGATGTCTTCAGCTGCAGCCTTTCCACTGAGTCTCAGTAGTCCACTCAGTCTCTTCTGGGAGAGCTACTGGGCATCCGTTCCAGAGGAAACAGATACCAACCAGGACTGTGGCTCTGTGCTGCAGCCTGTTTTGCCCCATCATTTCCCACTGTGATAAAGGGCACTACCAGTCACTGATCTGCCCAGATGAAGCTGGCTTCTTCCCTTTCCCTTACACTCCACAGCCGCTCCGTTGACAAGTCCTACAGGTTCTATGGTCAAGCGTGTCCTGAAACTGATCGCCATGCCACCCTTGACCAAGCTGCCCTCACCTCTCTCCTGTACCCTGCGGGATCCCCCACGCTATTTTCCCTGCCCCTCTCTTACCTCCCTGCTTTGTGTTCTCCATAAGCAGCCAGAGTAACATTTTCCAGATGTAAACCAAACACACCCCTCCCCCATCTCAAAAACTTCCAGTGTTTTGTCTTCATATTTAAAATAAAATCCAATCTAGGCGGTGGATCACTTGAGGTCGGGAGTTTGAGACCAGCCTGGCCAACATGGTGAAACCCCGTGTCTACTGAAAATACACAAAATTAGCCAGGCATTGTGGCAGGCGCCTGTAATCCCAGCAACTCGGGAGGCTGAGGCAGGAGAATCACTTGAACCCAAGAGGCAGAGGTTGCAGTGAGCCAAGATCACGCCACTGCACTCCAGCCTGGGTGAAAGAGTGAGACTCTGTCTCAAAATAAATAAATTAAATTAAATTAAATCCAAAGCCCCATTGGCCCACTGACCTCACTTCCAACTGCTCTCCCTCTTGTCTGGGTCGCTTCGGCCACATAGAGCTTGCTCTCACTCCAGGGCACCAAGCTGGACGTCCTCAGCACTGCACTTGCTACTGCTTTAGCCCGGACCACATGCAGACTTGTTCCCATGCTTCATTCTGGGTCCTGCCCAAGATGAGATGTGTTTGGTGAGGCATGCCCTGAGTCCAGCCAAAGCAGCCATGGCCCCAGCACTGTCTCTTCTTGACCCTGCTTCGTTGCCCTCATAGCCCATAAGGTGACCTGAACTTACAGCAAGCATTTATTTGGTTCGCTAGTGATAGCCTGTCTTCCTTATTAGAAAGTTAGCTCTTAATAAGGTAGGCACTACTCACATATCGCTTGTGTCCCCAGCATCTGGACAGGACCTGGCTCAGGTAGGGACTCAGCGAATCAATGAATGAGGGCACCTTGGTCCTGACTTTAACACTTTTCCTTTTTCGTTAGAAGTCTTACTTAAACACTTGAATGTAAAAGAAGTTTCTGCTTAAGGCAGTAAAGGGGACTGACTTGATGTTCTTTCTCCCTTGCAGTTGCCCTAAAATTGGCTGTAGCCACACGAATGTAAGAAAGTC
The DNA here is from genome assembly GCF_003255815.1 of Theropithecus gelada. Taxonomy (NCBI): domain Eukaryota; kingdom Metazoa; phylum Chordata; class Mammalia; order Primates; family Cercopithecidae; genus Theropithecus; species Theropithecus gelada. The sequence goes on from NC_037676.1 coordinate 127,668,839, forward strand.
GGATCTCATCCAGGATGAAGCACTTAGAAGGGCGATTGAGAACCACAACAAGAGAATACATCATTCCGAATAGGAAAAGCCACCTGCCCACAGGGACACCAGCAGCCTACCTCCTACCTCAGCCGTCTGTTGAGAGCAGTGCTGGCCCCAGCAGTTAGGGACTGGCTGCATAGCATACTTGTTTGGGGTAAAACTTGATGCTTTTATGTGTGCTTGAAAACATTTTTCTAAGTTGCACAACAGAAATGCAAGCATATTGTTTATTTTTAAGTGTTCTATAATGTTAAATAAAACTTTGATCATCTGCAGTGTCCTCCCTGCACGCCTCCTGATGTAGGGATTGTTCCAGAGGTGCAGGCTTTTCCATTTCAAGGACATCAGATTGATTTTTATAATAGTTTTGGCTAAAGAATGTTTTTCAGCCAGGTGCAGTGGCTCATACCTGTAATCCCAGCACTTTGGGAAGCCAAGGTGGGCAGATCACTTGAGGTCAGGAGTTCGAGACCAGCCTGGGCAACATGGTGAAACTCCGTCTCTACCAAAAATACAAAAATTAGCCAGGTGTGGTGGTGCGCACCTGTAATCCTAGCTACTCAGGAGGCTGAGGCAGGAGAATCAGTTGAACCCAGGAGGTGGAGATTGCAATGAGCCGAGATCACACCACTGCACTCCAGCCTGAGCAACAGAGCAAGACTGTATCTCAAAATAAATAAATAAATAAATAAATAAATAAATAAAAAGAATGTCTTTCAAGTGATATTTGAAATTAAAACATATAAAAAAACACCCATTGCAAGGCATTTTCTGTAAGTATAGTAAATAATAGCATTTGGTTATAAAGCAAAGTCAGTTTACTTTCTTGTATTTATATTGTATATTGACAGTTCCAAACATATAAATGCTTTTATTGTCATTCTGAATGGAATAGAATGCTCCAGTGACTGGCTAATCAGTGCATTGCAGTGATGATTGATGCCTGTAATGAAAACTTTGCTGCAGCCCTCCAAGAACCTAAAGTACCATCAACAGTAACGACATTCCAGCTGCTCTCTGTTTTTCTAGATGGCTTGCTACAAGTGACTTTATCCCCCTGGGCATTAGTGTCTTCAGCCATAAAGTGAAGGTGTTCAACAAGATGTTCTCTAATGTCTCTAATCAACAAGATGCTCCCTAATGTCCTGTGACCCCTGAGAGTCTGTGGACTTACACCAGCAGGGTCTTTAAGTTGAATGTCTTCAATTATATTCTAATTGTGTGATGAGTACCAATCTATTGTCTCCATTAGCACCCTTTTATCAACCTTACTATTTAATTAAACAAAATTTGAAGCATACCCTGATGACACTGGAAAACCAAAATAGCTAATAATAGCTAACATTTATTGAGTACTTACTGTATACCAGGTGCCATTCTAAGTGCTTTACATTATGTTAACTCATATAATCTTCATACCCCAGTGAGGGAAGCACAGTTCTTACAGATAAGGAAAAGTAGGCACACAGAAGCGAAGTCACCCATGGCAAGTCAGAGATGGAACTAGGAAATGGCTGAGCTGGGACCATAATCTGGAGAGCCCAGTCCTAAAATCTCCATTCTTAACTCCATACCCTCCTCCTCCCTATTGACTTAATTTAGAAAATGAAAATCTATTCGAAGCCCACATTTAGAACCAAAGCTTTTGTAAATAAACAAGTGTGCGTGTGAGTGTGTGTGTGTGTGTGTGTGTGCATGTACAAAAAAAGTCTAATTAAAATGGAGACCTACTCAGGAGGATCACTCAAGCCCAGGAGTTTGAGACCAGCCTGGGCAAGATGGCAAGACCCTGTCTCTATTAAACAAGAAATAAGGCTGGGCGCAGTGGCTCATGCCTGTAATTTCAGCACTTTCGGAGGCCAAGGTGGGTGGATCATCTGAGGTCAGAAGTTCAAGACCGGTTTGGCCAACATGGCAAAACCTCGTCTCTACTAAAAATACAAAATTGGCTGGGCACAGTGGCTCAAGCCTGTAATCCCAGCACTTTGGGAGGCCAAGGCGGGCAGATCATGAGGTCGGGAGATCAAGACCAGCCTTGTCAACATGGTGAAACCCTGTCTCTACTAAAAATGCAAAAATTAGCTTTGGTGTGAGCCTGTAATCCCAGCTATTCAGGAGGCTGACATATTAAAATTGCTTGAACCTGGGAAGCAGAGGTTGCAGTGAGCCAAGATTGTGCCACTGCACTCCAGCCTGGGCAACAGAGCTAGACTCTGTCTCAAAAAAAAAAAAAAAAGAGCCACCCCCATAATTCAGTCATCTCCCACTGGGTTCCCCCAACAATATCTGAGAATTTTAGGAGTTACAATTCAAGATAAGATTTGGGTGGGGACACAGCCAAACCATATCATTCCGCCCAGCCCCTCCCCAATTTCATGTCCTCACATTTCAAAACCAATCATGCCTTCTCAACAATCCCCCAAAGTCTTAACTCATTTCAGCATTAACTCAAAAGTTCACAGTCCAAAGTCTCATCTGATACAAGGGAAGTCCCTTCTGCTTATGAGTCTGTGAAATCAAAAGTAAGCTAGTTACTTCCTAGATACAATGAGAGTACATGTATTGGATAAATACAGCCATTCCAAATGCGAGAAATTGCCCAAAACAAAGGGACTACAGGGCCTATGCAAGTCTGAAATCCAGTGGGGCAGTCAAATCTTAAAGGTCCATCCTTTGACTCCATGTCAAATCCAGGTCAAATGGATGCAAGAGGTAGTCTCCCATGGCCTTGGACAGCTCCACCTCAGTGGGTTTGCAGGGTGTAACCCCCCTTCTGGCTGCTTTCATGGGCTGGCATAGAGTATCTGCAGGTTTTTCAGGCACATGGTGCCACCATTCTGGGGGTTGAAGGATGGTGGCCCTCTTCTCACAGCTCCAGTAGGCAGTGCCCCCGTAGGGATTCTGTGTCGGGGCTCTGACCCCACATTTTCCTTCCACACTGTCCTAGCAGAGGTTCTCCACGAGGGCCCCGCCCCTGCAGCAAACTTCTGCCTGGGTATCCAGGCATTTCCATACATTCTCTGAAATCTAGGTGAAAGTTCCCAAGCCTCAATTCTTGACTTCCATGCACCTGCAGGCTCAACATCACATGGAAGCTGCCAAGGCTCAGGGCTTCCACTCTCTGAAGCAACAGCCCAGCTGGGACACAGGGCACCAAGTCCCTAGACTGCACTCAGCAGAGGGACCCTGGACCCAGCCCATGAAACCATTTTTTTCCTTCAAAACCTCTGGGCCTGTGATGGGAGGGGCTGCCCCAAAGGTCTCTGACATGCCCTGGAGACATTTTCCCTACTGTCTTGGTGATTAACATTTGGCTACTTGTTACTTATGCAAATTTCTGCAGCTGGCTTAAATCTGTCCTCAGAAAATAGGATTCTCTTTTCTATTCCATTGTCAGGCTGCAAATTTTCCAAACTTTTATGTTCTGTTTCCCTTTTAAAACTGAATACCTTTAACAACATCCAAGTCATCTTTGCTTTGCTGCTTAGAAATTTCTTCTGCCAGATACCCTAAATCATCTGTCTTGTTCAAAGTTCCACAATCTCTAGGGCAGGGGCAAAATGCCACCAGTCTCTTTGCTAAAACATAACAAGAGTCATCTTTGCTCCAGTTCCCAAAGGTTCCTAATCTCCATCTGAGACCACTTCAGCCTGGATTTCATTGTCCATATCATTATCAGCATTTTGGTCAAAGCCATTCAACAAGTCTCTAGGGAGTTCCAAAATTTCCTACATTTTCCTGTCTTCTTCTGAGCCCTTCAAACTGTTCCAACCTCTGCCTGTTACCCAGTTCCAAAGTCACTTCCTATTATTTCAGCAGCATCCCACTCTGCTGTACTGTATTAGTTCATTTTCATGCTGCTGATAAAGACATACCCAAGACTGGGCAATTTACAAAAGAAAGAAGTTTTATGGACTTACAGTTCCAGATGGCTGGAGAGGCCTCACAATCACAGCAGAAGGCAAGGAGAGACAAGTCACATCTTACATGGATGGTGGCAGGCAAAAAGAGAGCTTGTGCAGGGAAACTCCCATTTTTAAAACCATCAGATCTCATGAGACTCATTCACTATCATGAGAACAGTGCAAGAAAGATCTGCCCCCATAATTCAATCACCTCCCACCAGGTTCCTCCCACAACACGTGGGAATTGTGACAGTTACAATTCAAGATGAAATTTGGGTGGGGACAAAAGCAAATCATATCACTAGCCAACATGGTGAAACCCCATCTCTACCAAAAATACAAACAATGATCTGGGTGTTGTGGCGTACACCTGTAATCCCAGCTACTCACGAAGCTGAGAGACAAAATTTGCTTGAACCCGGGAGGCAGAGGTTGCAGTAAGCCAAGGTCGCTGCACTCCAGCCTGGGCAACAGAGTGAGACTGTCTCAGAAAAAAAGATAAATAATTTTTTTTAATGCAGGAAATAACTGAATTTGACATCTACTGGGCAGTAAAAGCCACTAAATAATAACATATTTGAGTTTAAAAGCATAGTCTAACATGGGTGAATTAATTTTGAAAGCACTTTTATGGAATTCAGAAAGTAGTATGACATTCAGTTGTCTAAAAACTAAATGCTTTTGAATTTCCTAAGGTGCTTTATCTGAATCAGACTTTATGGAGGAAATGATTGTATTTAAGCCAGAACAAACATACTTTTCATGGAATGTCGTTCTTTTGTGAAATATTTTGCTTACTAAACAGATAGGGGTAAGCATGAAATTCTTCCCAACATTGGATTTGCATTTTTCCCAACTCTTTCTAAAGAGAATTCTGGAATATTTGTATGGGTACCAATACCAGTTAGAAAAATGCAAAATAACAGTATTTCACTTTTGAAAAGGTATAGTATTTATATCTTCTGAAATCTTTCCCTTCTTTAGCCTTCAGAAACAGTTTCATAAATTTGTCTAGCCATTCAAAGAGTTTGATGTTGTACACAAAATTGATTTTCATCTTTGAAGGTCTATCATTTGATTGTTAGTATTGGTCTGGCATACTATTAGCTTTTTCTTTTTTTCTTTTTTTTTTTTTTCTTTTTTTTTTTTTTTGTTGAGACAGTGTCTCGCTCTGTCACCCAGGCTGGAATGCAGTGGCGCAATCTCAGCTCACTGCAACCTCCACCTCCGGGTTGAAGCAGTTCTCCTGCCTCAGCCTCCTGAGTAGCTGGGATTACAGGTGTAAACCACCACATCTGGCCCAATCTGGCATATTTATTAAGTTTCTGTTACAGAAGTTTTTTTTTTAATGGAACCATTTGTTCAATTAAAATTATATTCATCTTCTTTAGTAACCCAATGTTTAAGACAGTTTAAAGGAGAGCTGTTCTAGTCAAAGAGGAGGTGGGAGTTGCAGCTCCCCTTTTCCCAGGACAATCCCAGAGTCCTATCTGAGATTACCCCAAGGCCACATGAGTGGCATTTGAAAACTGCACTAGACATTGTAGCAAAATAATTTTTCAGATATGACTGATTTAAGACTAGGACAATTGTGTGGAAATGGCATTTTTTAAAAATGCTAATTATTTTAAGAAACTTTCAACTAGCACATTTGAAACATTACCACACGGCCAGGCACGGTGGCTCACGCCTGTAAACCTAGCACTTTGGGAGGCCGAGTCAGGCAGATCACCTGAGGTCAGGAGTTCGAGACCAGCCTGGCCAACATGGCAATACCCTGTCTCTACTAAAAATACAAAAAAATTAGCCAGGCATGGTGGTATGTGCCTGTAATTCCAACTAGTTGGGAGGCTGAGGCAGGAGAATTGCTTGAACCCAAGAGACGGAGGTTGCAGTAAGCCGAGATGGCGCCACTGCACTTCAGCCTGGGTGACAGAGTGGGACTCTGCCTCAAAATAAATAAATTAATTAATTTTTAAAAAATTACCACAAACTCCAAAAGATAATTTCTCTCTCACCTTATATAAAACTTCAAACATGGAGTGTCCAGCTTGAAGCAGTGTCTGAGGGGAGTGCTGCTTTTAGCTGGACCCGCCCTGACGGAGGTTTTATGCAAGGACAGAGATAAATTACAGGACTGAGAGGAACCAAGGCTGGTGTGAACTGACTGCTTGCCATGCACCAGGCTCAGGTCTAAGTCCCTTAAATGTATCCCCTAAGCTAATTCTCCTGAACCCTCCTTATTACCCCCATTTTACAGATGAGGAAACTGAGGCTCAGAGTCATCAAGTCATTTGTCCAGGGTTACACACTCGTGCACAGTCAGGCCTGTCTTGGAATGGAACAATGAGTGAGCAGAAGCGCTCTGCCCTGCTGGTGGGCTCTCTGCCCCAGGACCATGGAGGGCACATGCAGGCTCAGCAGACCTGCACTTCTATCCCATCTTCCTTATTGCTGTTACTGAGACCATTTCCCAGGTTCACAGGCTTCAGTTATCCACGAATTTAGCATAGCTAGGTGATCCTCCCCTCCTCGTTGTCTCTGCCAGCACCACCAAATCCAGGGCTCCCTCCTTACTTCGCACTAGGACTATTCACCAGCCTCCCAGCTGGCCTCCTGACTCAAATCTTGCCCCTCTCATATTAACCTACTAGAATACTGATTGGGTAATTTCACATCCTACCCAAAAGCCTTCCTTTCCTACAGAATGATGTCCAGTTCTGGCATTCGGGATTTTACCACAGAGCGGCCCCCTTCCTCTGCAACACCTCCCTCTTTCCCTCCATTCCAACACCCCCTCTATTTATAGCATAGTTTCTTCCAGGAAGGGAACTAACCCTCCGTGTCCCTGACTAGCACTTAAAGGTGATACTGGGCAAGTCACTTCCCTACCCCAGGCCTCAGATTTCCCACATAAACTAAAAGACTTGGATGTCTCCCTAAAGTTTCCTTAAAAGCTATAAGGTTCCAGCCGAGTGCGGTGACTCACTCCTGTAATCCCAGCACTTTGGGAGGCCAAGGTGGGAGGATCACCTGAGGTCAGGATTTCAAGACCAGCCTGACCAACATGATGAAACCCCATCTCTACAAAAATACAAAAAATTATCTGGGCATGATGGTGGGTGCCTGTAATCCCAGCTACAAGCTGAGGCAGGAGAATTGCTTGAACCTGGGAGGCAGAGGTTGCAATGAGTCGAGATCACGCCACTGCATGCCAGCCTGGGCAACAGAGTGAAACACCATCTCAAATAAAAAAAAAAAAAAAAGGAAGTAAGATTCCATGTCATATTGTCAATGACTAGGTCCTATGGGAAGTAGAAGGCCCTTTGGAAGGGCAGCAGATTGACATGGAAATTAGTACAAACACACACACACACACCCTATTTTAGAGATAGGATCTTGCTCTGCTCTGCCACCGAGGCTAGAGTACAGTGGCACATTCATATCTCACTGTAACCAACTCCTGGGCTCAGGTGGTCCTCTCGCCTCTCAAGTAGCTGGCACCACAGACATGGGCCACCATGCCCAGCAAATTTTTTTTTTTATTTGTAGGGATGGGGTCTTGATGTGTTGCCCAGACTGGTCTGAAACTTGTGGGCTCAAGCAATCCTCCCACTTCAGCCTCCCAAAGAGCTGGGATTATAGGCATGAGTCACAGTGCCTAGCCACAAACTACTATATAATTGACCAAAATGTGTATATTGAATCATGATGGCAGGTGCCTGTAATCCCAGCTACTTAGGAGGCTGAGGCAGGAGAATTGCTTGAACCTGGGAAGTGGAAGTTGCAGTGAGCTGAGATCACGCCACTGCACTCCACCCTGAGCGACAGAGTGAGACTCCATCTCAAAAAATAATGATAAAATTTTAAAAAATAAAAATAAAGGCTGGGCACGGTGGCTCATGTCTATAATCCCAGCACTTTGGGAGGCCAAAGCGGGCAGGTCACAAGGTCAAGAGATGAAGACCATCCTGGCTAACACAGTGAAACCCCGTCTCTACTAAAACTACAAAAAATTAGCCAGGCATGATGGCAGGCACCTGTAGTCCCAGCTACTGGGGAGGCTGAGGCAGGATAATGGCATGAACCTGGGAGGTGGAGCTTACAGTGAGCCAAGATCGCGCCACTGCACTCCAGCCTGGGCGACAGAGTGAGACTCCGTCTTAAATAAATAAATAAATAAATAAATGTAAAAAGTCTGGAACCTTTTGATTGGGAGATGGGGTAGGGTGATTCATGTGGGTAGATTACCCAGCTGTATGGAGATTGTTATATTTTGGAAATCTGCCTTCTAGCTGTGTCAGATTTGTGGAGAGGGGATGACTATTCTGAAGAGAAGGCAGGTAAAACTGAAGGAAACAGGAACGCTTTTACATTGCTGGTGGAAATGCAAGTTGATGCAGCCACTTTGCAAACTGTTTGGCTTTTTAAAAAAATGTTAACGCACAACCCAACAATTCCATTCCTAGGTATCTACCCAAGAGAATTAAAAACATGTTCATACAAAGCCTTCTGTATAAAAGTTCAGGCCGGGCATGGTGGCTCACGCCTGTAATCCCAGCACTTTTGGAGGCCAAGACAGGTAGATCACCTGAGGTCAGGAGTTTGTGGCCAGCCTGACCAACATGGTGAAACCTCGTCTCTACTAAAACTATAAAACTTAGCCGGGCATGGTGGCAGGTGCCTATAATCCTAGCTATTTGGGAGGCTGAGGCAAGAGAATCACTTGAACCCAGGAGGCGGAGGTAGCAGTGAGCCAAGATCACGCCATTGCACTCCAGTCTGGGCAACAAGGGAGACTCTGTCTCAAAAAAAATAATTATTATTATTAAATAAATAAATAAAAAGTTTATAACAGCATGATTTATAATAGCAAAAAAAAAAATTGGAAACAATCCAAATATTCAATTGGTGAGTGGGTAAACAAAATGTGATAAATTCATACAATGTAATACTACTTGGCAATAGGAAGGAATGAAGTCCTTTTTAAAAAACCATGTGTGTCAATGTCAGAGTTCGAGACCAGCCGAGGCATGCGGATCAACTGAGGTCAGGAGTTTGAGACCAGCCTGGCCAACATGGTGAAACCCTGTCTCTACTGAAAATATAAAAATTAGCTGGGTGTGGTGGCGTGTGCCTGTAATCCCAGCTACTCGGGAGGCTGAGGCATGAGAATTGCTGGAACCCAGAGGCAGAGGTTGTAGTGAGCCGAGATCACGCCACTGCACTCCAGCCTGGGTGACAGAGCAAGACTCTGTCTGGAAAAAAAAAAAAAGAGAAGAGAGTGTGTGTGTGTGTGTGTGTGTGTGTGTGTGTGTGTGTGTGTGTGTATTATGTGTTGAAAATATTTAAGATCTACTCTCTTAGTAAATTTCAAGTGTACGATGCTTTATGATTAACTGTGGTCGCCATGCTATACATTAGATCAGCTGATAACTGCAAGTTTGCACCCTTTGACGCACATCTTTGCATTTCCATACCCCAGACCCCTGGTATCCTCCCTCCTGCTCTGTTTCTGTGAGTGGGAGTGCAGCGCATATGGATGTGGAAAACATCCTCAGTGAAAGAAGCCAGTCACGGAGATCACATAGGCTATGAATCCTCTCACACGAAATGTTCAGAAAAGACAAATCTGGAGGGTCAGAAAGATTAGTGGTGGCCTGGTCTGGGGGTGGCAACGGACAGGGAATGCATGAGAGGCGCTCTGGGGTTAAGGGAAATTGGATTGTGGTGGAGGTTGCACAACTCTGAATTTACCAAAACTCATTGAATCCAGTACTTTCTTTTTCTTTTCTTTTTTTTTTTTTTTTTTTTTTTTTGAGACAGGGTCTTGCTCTGTTGCTCAGGCTAGAGTGCAGTGATGTGATTTCGGCTCGCTGTAGCCTCAACCTCCCAGGCTCAAACAATTTTCCCACCTCAGCCTCCCGAGTAGCTGGGACTGCCGGTGTGCGCCTCCCAAAGTGCTGGGATTACAGGCGTGAGCCACTACAGCTCGTGGATTTCTTCCCTTTTAATGAACAAATACAGAATTGGTTTTAAAACCGAATTAAAAGGCAAGATACGATTATGAAAGGAAGCAACTCAAGGATCATCTTTTGTCACAAACACCACAAACCAGAAGAGCGGTGCCGTGAAGAAACGAGGCCGCATGCTGCTGGAATGTATGGAAGAGGCTGCGGTGCAGTCAGGAAGACAGGCCATGAGGCTCTGCGTGAGGCCTGGAGGTGAGTTTTTAGGCTATTTATGGTGACCACAGTTCACAAAGAATGTGAAGACACTGATTCGTTCAGAGAACAGCATAAACAAGGCTATTTAGGGATGGTAAGACTTGGATGCTATACTGAAAAGAACTGGGATGTTTTTGCCCACAGAGAAAAAAACTTAGGCTTTTTTAATAGAAAATATGGGACTCTGGCCAGGCGCGGTGGCTGAAGCCTGCAATCCCAGCACTTTGGGAGGCCTAGGCAGCTGGATCACTTGAGGTCAGGAGATCGAGACCAGCCTGGCCAACTTGGCGAAACTCTGTCTCTGCTAGAAAATACAAAAATTAGTTGGGTGTGGTGGCTCACGCCTGTAATCCCAGCTACTCTTGAGGCTGAGGCAGGAGAATTACTTGAACCCAGGAGACAAAAGTTGCAGTGAGTCCATGCCACTGCACTCCAGCCTAGGCGACAGAGCGAGACTCCGTCTCAAAAAAAGAAAATATGCGAGTATGTCAGGAATATGCCACAAGACGATTAACAATATGTACCATGAAAAGGCCAATTCAACAGTCTTTGGAACTCAGAAGAAGAAAAACTTAGCATAACGGGTCTCATGCAGGGACCCCGGTCGACTCCCAAGCGACTGTGGATAAAATTCAGGAAGTTTATAAATTGGCATGGGGAGAAAATTGCTTCTTTACCAACCTGTAATTGGAATTTAGCATCTCCCTCAATTCTGAATACAGGCAATGAACTCCAAAAGAATAAGCAGTACCTATGACTTTATCACTAACAAAAGTGATAAATAGGCGGGGCGTGGTAGTTCACGCCTGTAATCCCAGCACTTTGGGAGGCCAAGACGGGCAGGCAGTTCATGAGGTCAGGAGTTCGAGACCAGCCTGGCCAATGTGGTGAAATCCCATCTCTACTAAAAATATAAAGATTAGCCAGGTGTAGTGACACACGCCTGTAATCCCAGCTGCTCAGGAGGCTGAAGCAGAAGAATACCTGGAACCCAGAAGGCAGAGGCTGCAGTGAGCCAAGATCATGCTACTCCACTCCAGCCTGGGTGACAGAGCGAGATACCATCTCAAAAAAAAAAAAAAAAGTGATAATATTTTCATATTACATTACTGTTGTTATGAAGATAAATTGACCATCACTTCTTATAAAATGCATTACTTAGTTTGTTTCTTGCAATTACAGAATAACAGAAATTGGATTGATCTTCCCACCTTTAACAGCTAAAAATCTAGATGTCATTGATGAAAGAGTGGTTTTCAGACATTAGACAACAGGCAGCACAGGCCAGTGATAGGGAAGGGAAACAAACAAACCAGCTCAGCCCTATGACTGCTCGGTGCCCAGAGAGTGCCCAGGCCAGTGTAGAGCCAGGGAAGCCCATGTGGCCCTGCCGGTCTGTCTGCGCTGAGTGGACAGAGTTGATGAAGGAGGCCAAGCAGCTATAGAATTCGCAGGGAAACACTGAAAAGAGAGAACTGCTCAGCGAGCCCCTGGAGCCTGCAGCCGAGTCATCATCAGCATGTGCATGTGAGGAAACCACCTGAGGCTGGGAAAGAACCACATAGGAAGAGAGGTAACAAAAACTGGAGCTCACATAGACCCAAGAATAGTTCCTTTTCCCACCAGCCAGTGTAGAAAGACTCATAATTGATGATGCATCAGGTAGAGTGGAAATCTAGCCCTAGACTAAAGGATGCTCTCAGACTGCTTAACGATGCTTAAAGATACACCTCCAGGCCGGGCTCGGTGGCTCTTGCCTATAATCCCAGCACTTTGGGAGGCCAAGACAGGTGGATCACCTGAGGTCAGGAGTTTGAGAACCAGCCTGGCCAACATGGCGAAACCCCATCTCTACTAAAAATACAAAAATTAGCCTGGTGTGGCAGTGCCCGCCTGTAATCCCAGCCACTTGGGAGGCTGAGGCAGGAGAATCGCTTGAACCTGGGAGGCGGAGGTTGCAGTGAACCAAGATTACGCCACTGCACTCCAGACTGTGAAGAGCAAAACTCCAGGCAGCAAGAGGAAAACTCTGTCTCAAAAAAAAAATACACCTCCAAAACAGGGGCAGCAAAACTGTGTGTGAAGGGCCAGAGAGTTAATATTCTCAGCTTTGCAGGAGGATATACAGTCTCTGTTGCAGCAACTCAACTCTGCCCTTGTAGCATGAAATGCAGACAATATATAAATGCATGAGATTGGCTGTGTTCCATAAAGAGTTATTTATAGACCGAATGTTTTAAATTTAATTTTCACCTGCCACAAAATATTATTCTTTTGATATTTTCAACCACTTAAAAATGTAAAAAGCGGCCGGGCGCGGTGGCTCAAGCCTGTAATCCCAGCACTTTGGGAGGCCGAGACGGGCGGATCACGAGGTCAGGAGATCGAGACCATCCTGGCTAACACCGTGAAACCCCGTCTCTACTAAAAAATACAAAAAACTAGCCGGGCGAGGTGGCAGGCGCCTGTAGTCCCAGCTACTTGGGAGGCTGAGGCAGGAGAATGGCGTAAACCCGGGAGGCGGAGCTTGCAGTGAGCCGAGATCTGGCCACTGCACTCCAGCCTGGGTGACAGAGCAAGACTCCGTCTCAAAAAAAAACAAAAAACAAAAAATGTAAAAAGCATTCTTACCTCATGAATCATACAAAAGCAGAGGTGGGCAGGGGGCAGATTTGGCCTATGGGCTGTAGCTTGCTGACCTTTTATCCTTTTTTGAGACAGAGTCTCGCTCTGTCGCCCAGGCTGGAGTGCAGTGGCACGATCTCAGCTCACTGCAAGCTCCGCCTCCCAGGTTCAGGCCATTTTCCTGCCTCAGCCTCTTGAGTAGCTGGGACTACAGGCACCCGCCACCATGCCCAGCTAATTTTTTGTATCTTTAGTAGAGACGGGATTTCACCGTGTTGGCCAGGATGGTCTCCATCTCCTGACCTTGTGATCCGCCTGCCTCAGCCTCCCAAAGTGCTGGGATTACAGGCGTGAGCCACTGCGCCAGGCAAGAATGCATTTTTAAAAATGTTCTCTTTGTCCTCAGAAGATTAAATAAGAAGAAATACATATACATAATGCAGATGAAATTTCTCCCAGACCAGCGGTAGTTGTAAGAGCTCATCAGGCATATTTTGCATGCCCTAGTGCATTAATCCTCCCAACAGCTGTGGGTGCAGATGAAGAAACTGAGGCCCAAAGAAGATCAAATCTTGCCCAAGATCCCTGAGCCAGTGAGTGATGGGCCGGGAGGACTGGAACCAGACCCCACCCCTGCCCCTGCCAAAACAGCCCCACTGAGCCAGGCGGATCAAGTTCTAGGTCAGACCATGGAGCCAGTGTGGGAAGTCCTTAGCAGTTCTGATCCTCTCAGAGGAGTCCCCAGGTTCTTCTAACACATGGGCCTAATTTTTTTTTCTTAAAGTGAATTTATCTCATAATGTCTCAGTCCATTTTCTGCTACTATAACAGAATACCACAAACTAGGTAATTTATAAAGAAAAATGTATTTAGCCCACAGTTCTAGAAGCTGGGAAATCAAAGAGTACAGTGCTGGCATCTGGTGAGGGCCTTCGTGCCCCAGGATAAAATCATGAAGGAGAGCATCACTTAGCAAGAGGACAAGAGTATTTCAGCTCAAGCCTCTCTTCCTCTTCTTATAAAGCCACCAGTTCCATCATGGGCACCCCACCCTGATAACCTTATCTGGTCCTAATTGCCTCCCAAAGGCTTCACCTTCAAATAACATAAACATATGAATTTGGGAATCAAGTTTCCAACACATGAAATTTGGAGGACACATTCAAACCACAGCACATGGGTACTCTAGGAGGAGCTGTGGGTGGTGGGGAATTGAAAGTACAGTGAGAGGATGTCTCCACTCTTGGCCCTGCCTTAGCTACTCACAGCCTGTCTTCAAAGGATTCTGCAGGTATGTTTCTTAATTCTGTCGATAAGCAGAAAGGGTGGGGTCTTGGGAGGTTGTATTTGCTTTACGCATTTCCTCACAAAAAGCCACACTGTTTCAAAAGATCACAAGTTCTTGTAACTAGCGTGTGACTTCCAATATCCAAGATAAATAATGGGAAATTTTTCCCCACTACTGTTCAACAAAAGGAGAGAGAAGATCCTACAGCATTGAAATGATTCTTCTGTTAGATGTAGGAGTAATACTATGAAGAAATAATTCCGGGTAGGTTGGAATACAACATGCAAAAATATGCAACCTTCAGAAGCAGAGGGTCAAGCTGCAGCACCCAAGGGTGTGGGTGGTGATGGTAAGAGAGATGAATACCTGCAAAGTCTATTTAGACCATCCTTCCCCAACTCACCTACGTTAAAACAAAATCCCTCATGCATCTTACGGAGATTTGTTGGATGAACAAACACCTTCGAAAAAGAAGACACTGCCCGGGCGCAGTGGCTCATGCCTGTAATCCCGGCGTTTTGGGAGGCCGAGGCAGGGAGATCACAAGGTCAAGAGATCGAGACCATCCTGTCCAACATGGTGAAACCCCATCTCTACTAAAAATACAAAAATTAGCCAGGCACAGTGGCACGCGCCTATAATCCCAGCTACTTGTGAGGTTGAGGCAGGAGAATTGCTGGAACCCAGGAGGCGGAGCATGCAGTGAGCCACTCCACTCCAGCCTAGGAGACAGAGCAAGACTCTGTCTCAAAAATAAATAAATAAATAAAAATAAAATAAAATAAGACACTATCTTTGGAAAAAATTCATCTCCCTCCCTCGACCTGTCTGTCCATCCGTCCTACCAGCCATGGGTCAGTCTCACTCCAGTCCTAGTTCTGTGCTAGACACTGAGCTTAAAGATGACTAAGACCCAGATCCCATCCTGATAGGACGACTTCTCACTGGTCAAGGACACAAAATAACGAAGCTTATTATCACAGCAATGCGTGAGTGCGTGAGGCACAAGTTGTTTGAAGCAGTTTTGCCCTCCTTGGAGCTGCCTTGCACTTCATTTCATATTCTCCCACTGCACTGGGTACTTTCTACTTTGTGAGTTATTGTAGGCGTCTCATCTGCTTCCCTTGGCTGTGCTCTCCTCAGGATGGAGTCCACGTCTGAGTCATGTTTCTCCCCTACGCATCAAGGTTTCTCAAAGTGAGGTCCAGGCTCGCCTTTATCAGTCGACCGGAAAAGCTGGTTAAAATGTATATGCCTGGCCGGGGGCGGTGGCTCCCACCTGTCATCCCAGCACTTTGGGAGGCCGAGGTGGGTGGATCACCTGAGGTCGGGAGTTCAAGACCAGCCTGGCCAACATGGTGAAATTCTGTCTCCACTAAAAAAACAAAAATTAGCTGGGCATGGTGGCAGGCGCCTGTAATCCCAGCTACTCTGGAGGCTGAGGCAGGAGAATGACTTGAACCCGGGAGGCAGAGGCTGTAGTGGGCTGAGAGCGTGTCACTGCACTCCAGCCTGGGTGACAGAGTGAGACTACATCACAAAAAAAATAGAAAAAAAAATTGTTTTAATGCATATGCGTAGGCCCACCCTAGACTGACCCTAGACTGACTAGACTGACTGAGCCAGAATCCTGGGAGGAACTATGCATTTTAACAAGCTTCCCAGGTGATTCTGTTGTAGGACTTTCTCCTTAGTTCAGCTAAGTGCTGGGTCCTTGTCACACAGCCATGAAAAATTAGGCTCCCAGACAATTTTTTTTTTTTTTTCAAGACAGAGTCTTGCTCTGTCACCCAGGCTGAAGTGCAATGGCACAATCTTGGTTCACTGCAAGCTCAGCCTCCTGGGTTCGTGCCATTCTCCTGCCTCAGCCTCCCAAGTAGCTGGGACTACAGGCGCCCGCCACCACGCCTGGCTAATTTTTTGCATTTTTAGTAGAGATGGGGTTTCACCGTGTTCGCCAGGATGGTCTCGATCTCCTGACCTCATGATCCACCCATCTCAGCCTCCCAAAGTGCTGGGATTACAGGCGTGAGCCACCGCGCCCAGCCGGCTCGCAGACAATTTGAAGGGTGCAAATAATAGAATGTATTCGGCAAAAGGGAAAAAAAGGGAAAGACGGACCCTCTGCAAAGCCAGGGTCCTGCTAGTGCGTTTCTGGCACCACAGATTGAATCCCAGGTTCCACCCAGGAAAAGGAGGGGCCAGGCTTCTCCCCACTGTAAACAGCATCAACTGCTGTGGCTTCACCCCAGTGCAGATTCCTCCTGGGGAGCAGGCCGGTTGGAGTTTCTCTGCCGACCCCTTCCCACCTAGCTGTCTCAATTCTAATTCATGCCCCATGTGAGGGGCCCGCACCTGATGCACCTCGCATATAAGGAAAACCTCAAATGAATTAATGTTTGGTTCATCAAGCCAAGCAGAAAAACATATATTTAAAATATGTTTAAATATATGTTTAAAATTTTAGCTATTTAAAACACCATATTCTTAAGCAAAAAGCTCCAAAAAGACCATAGATGTACTTTTTTTTTTACAAAATTGTAGAGTTGTACATCTTTTTCTTTCTTTACTCTTTCTTTTCTTTTTAATATTCTATCTCTATACCTGAGGGCCCATTACATGATAGAGTCTTGATTATAACAAATCAACACACAAAAAAACCTCTCATTCCACTTTACCCTACCAATCTAGATTGCATATGTGTTGGAAGCTTGGGAATGGGCTAACGTTGTTTCAGAGAGAGGCCTCTAACCATCTGCTCAGCTAGAGCGAGGCTCAGTTGATATTTTTGGCATGAATATTGGCTTCTCCAAGAAAGCAGCGTTTCCCAAACTCCAAATGCTCAAACTCCCCTATCAGAGTTTCACCATATCCACCTGTGGCCTGTATTATTGTTTGCTGAATTTTTTGGAGTTCAGCCTTCTCCTAAATAATAAAATGCATACAATCTTGAGTTTGATGTGCTAAGTATCCTTAAATACACTGAAATCAATATGGAACATTAAACGAAAAGAAACTCGTGGTTTTTTGTTTTGTTTTGTTTGTTTTGAGACGAAGTTGTTTTGAAACAACTCCATTGCCCAGGCTGGAGTGCAGTGGTGCCATCTTAGCTCACTGCAACCTCCTATCTCAGCCTCCCGAGTAGCTGGGACTACAGATGCGCACCACCACGCCAGCTAATTTTTGTATTTTTTGTACAGACGGGGTTTCTTTCACCATGTTGCCCAGGCTGGTCTTGAACTCGTGAGCTCAAGAGATCTGCGTGCCTTTGCCTCTCAAAGTGCTGGGATTACAGGCGTGAGCCACTGCACCTGGCAGAAACTGGTGTTCTTAAAGCCCTAACAGCATCCTGGGTGGCCCTTTGGGAGGCTGCTGCTGGAGTAGGGTGGGGGTCCTGGCCAGTGCCCAAAGCCTTCCCACATTCTCCAGTGTTCTCCTAAGAACCTTCCTCCATGCTGCCAGCACTGAAATGAAGAAGTCCCTGGAGAGCATGGCGACACCAGCACGAACCTTCGGCTATTAATCATCAAGGCATACCCACCCGCCCACTGGGGTTGGGATTTCAGCATAGACTGTCAGAAGGGACAGGCCCCCAGCGGCTGCGCTTACTAGCAGATCTGAGTTTCACAGAAGAAGTGCGAGCTGGGGCTCAGGCTCCCCACGCCTTGACCCTGCCATCCCAGGTCACACACACACAGCTCAGCCAGGCGTTCCTATTGCTCCCACGAATCACCAAGCATGAGCTCCCCAACGTGTCCCCATCTGTCTCCTTGAAGCAGGTGACATCCCGGTCAGCCCTGGGAGCCTGAAGGAGAAGCCTGCTCTCGGCCTGGGAGACTTCCACTCGACAAATCTGTTTTTCCTGTGGGCCTGTTTGCCTTTGACACCACATATGTCCCGCATCCAACCACGTGTCAGAGGTGGCTGTTTAATGCCAGCCAAAGAAAACAAGCCTTCCCTCCGCCCTGCGCTAAAGGTGAGGTGACAGCTGGCAGATGGTTAGTGACTCACCCCGGTGGACACTGACCCACAGACACGTTTTGAGGGGCTGCCACCAAGGGCACATATCAAGCCACAGATGGGAACCCGGGCTTGGCTGCTGGGCGAACAATGAGGGATTGCAACACCTTTTTAGCTAACCTCAGCTCTGCAGAAACAGGCACTCAGGGAGTGAGGTTTAGGGAAGTCAAACGCCCTCAGCATTTTTCCCAGAACAGCTGGACATGTCAGAAGACCCGAGTTCCAATTTCACTCTCTTTCTTACTAGCTCTGTGACCTGAGGTGACTCACAGTAACTTCTCCGCACCTCGGTGCCTTCACCTGTGAAAAGGAGGTGGCCCCAGCACTGCAGGGCTCTCGGGGCTGTGTCGAGTGAGCTCTCACCCCAGAGACGCTGGAACATTTGGCAGGATTCCCTCCGCAGCGGTAGGAATCAAGCATGCAGGGGAGGGGTCTGCCTGGCTGCACCCCCGGTGAGCCTGGGATGTTGCAGCCTCTGTTCCTATTTGAATGCATCTGAGTGCATGACGATTAAATAACAAAAAGCACCAAGCAGTCACAGAATGAATTAGCTTGGGGGTGGGTGGAGGTGGGGAGGGACCAGGATGGAGGGTGGTGGGGTAGTTAATTTTTCTAAAATGCTATTCCTGTCTTTGAAATTAATGCGGTCTTTCTCAAGATAATTATAGAGGGTCACATTGTGCCACCAGATCAGTGAGGCAGGCAGTAACCCCTCAGGAGGTAGGACTGGGAAAGTGCTCAGGACACAGTGGTCAGAAAGACTTCACGGGCCAGGGGAACTTGCTTTGAGAAGGGTACCAGTCGGACAGGTGAGAAGCAAAGGCCTTCTCTTACAGGAGCTAATGCCCAGAGGCGGGATCCCAGAGGGGCAGGACTGAAAGGAGAAGGGAAGGCAGGCCCAGGAGACCAGATTCATATTGGGGACTCCAGCACAGAGGGATCCACTGGACAGACACCAGGTCAGTGTGCACTTACTGTCCAGTATTCAAGGCCTGTACTTCGCTATATGTATATTTAGAAATATTAGTACTTGGGGCTGGGCGTGGTGGCTCATGCCTGTAATCCCAGCACTTTGAGAGTCTGATCACCTGAGGTCAAGAGTTCAAGACCAGCTTGGCCAATATGGTGAAAACCCCACTCTACTAAAAATACAAGAATTAGCTGGGTGTGGTGGCAGGCGCCTGTGGTCCCAGCTACTCGGGTGGCTGAGGTATGAGAATCACTTGAACCTGGGAGGCAGAGGTTACAGTGAGCCGAGATTATACCACTGCACTCCAGCTTGGCCAACATAGTAAAATCCTGTCTCAGAAAAAAAAAAAAAAAAAAAAAAAAAAAAAAACAAGGAAATGTAGGCCGGGTGTGGTGGCTCACACCCAGCATTTTGGGAGGCCAAGGTGGGAAGATCACCTGAGGTCAGGGGTTCGAGACCACCCTGAGCAACATGGTAAAACCCCATCTCTGGTAAAAATAGAAAAATTAGCCGGATGTAGTGGCACATGCCTGTAATCCCAGCTACTGGGGAGGCTGAGGCATAAGAATCACTTGAACCCAGAGTCGGAGGCTGCAGCTAGCCGAGATCACGCCACTGCACTCCAGCCTGGGCAACAGAGTGAGACTCTGTCTCAAATCAAAACAAGGAGATGTCAGTACTTGGTTCATTTAAGAAACAATGGAGGAAAAAAAAAAAAGGGAGACAGACTCTCACATTGAAAGAGAAAATACCAAAAGCCAAACGCTAAGCAAAAAGACCCAGGGAGAGTTAAACCACAGAAAGTGTAGAAAGAAGCTGTGCTGAGGGATTTAATAAAATTTCCGAATCTTAAAAGTACACGGGGCGGGGTCTGGGAAGTGAAAGATAACAGTCATCAGTATCATCCTTTTCTCCCCCAAAGAAACCAACAAAGTGCCACTCAGAACCGAGAAACGCTGGCTGATGGGGGAAAAGGTAGGGGAGCAATCCCGGCACCTGTGCTGAAATCTGGCTTCTCTCCACTCAGATGAATGAGCTGGGAGGTGCAGCTTCAGGAGCAATTTGCAAGAGATGCACTCAGAGCTCAAGATGGACAGCAGCCTGGCCAACAGCTTCTCACTCTCTCTGGGCAACAGTCTTTCCCAAACGAATAGTGGACAGAACAAGGCTTTGAAGGCTGGAGTCCCAGACTGGAGCTCCGCCCGCCCGCCTCCTTCCCCAAGTCCTGAGAGCCTGAGACGGTAGGATTCCAACTCAGGCTGTAGGATTCAGAGCAAGTCCCTGACCTCTCTCAGCCTCAGGACATCGTGAGATGAGAGCACATCCCTCCACCCTCCAGGGGCAGCTGCCAGGTGGAAGGATACAGGGTCCTAGTCAGTGTCCCTCTGTCTGCCCATGTGGTTTATTTGTAGCACAAATAAGAAACTTGGACACAGCCGTGGCCGTGAGAGTGGGCTCCTAGAGAGGAAGCACGCTTTCTCTGTCAGTTCCCCCACCAGCAGCCTCCCATCTGGCGCTCCTAGATTCTTGGCGTTGAGGCTCAGTCTGAATTCAGGAAGGATGCAGGAGTTAACAGGCTTCCTGGGCTAGCCTGGGAGCCACCCCACACAGGCCGTGGGAACGTGCATCCCCATCTCAGGAGTTCCACTCAACAGATTTACCAGCAAACTCACGATCCACGTCTGTGAGTGGGAGGTTTCTGCCAATAACAGCCAATGCCACCACTTTGGCAAATCTGCCCTCTGAATTTGAACATGTAGTTGCTGGAATTTGGTTTTTAAAATATGTGCTTCTGCGCATGGTGGGGAGGGAGGTAGAAACACATTCCCTTCCTAGATATTGTCTATTCTTGGAAGTGCGAAAGCCATTCTCCAGAGGGAACTCAGCAGCAGCAACTGCCGATGCCAAATCTAAGGGCTTGAACCCCAACTCTGCCACTTAGTAGATGTGGATTTGGAGCAAATTTTTTGTGTGTCCCTCGGCCTCAGTTTGCTCATCTGTAAAATGGGAGTTATTGTGTGGATAAACGAGAGAATGCTTGCAAAGTGTGAGGGCTGAGTCCGGTGCATTGTTAAGTATTAAATAGGAGAGACTGGCCAGGTGCGGTGGCTCACATCTGTAATTGCACCACCTTGAGGTGGACGGATCACTTGATGTCAGGAGTTCGAGACCAGCCTGGTCAACATGGCAAAACCCTATCTCTACTAAAAATACAAAAATTAGCCGGGGGTGTTGGCGGGTGCCTGTAATCCCACTTACCTGGAAGGCGGAGAGTATCGGTTGAACCTGAGAGATGGAGGTTGCGGTGAGCCGAGATTGCACCACTGCCCTCTAGCCTGGATGACAGAGCGAGACTCTGACTCAAAAAAAAAAAAGAAAAAAAAGGAGCGATCATTAGCCGTTTTCTATTCCATAAATACTTACTGAGTCCAGCATTTAGGATCCCAGGATATGGTGGTAAAAAAAAAAAAAAAGACAGACATACACACCCAAGAAGTGAGAGGAGCTAGACAATGTGAGGCAGGCAAGTACAGTGCTGGGGGGAGAATGGTGATAAGGGCCATGGAGAGAAACGAGCCAGGCAGGGGGCAAGAGTGGGAGAAGTTGCAATAGGGTAATTAGGAGAACTCATTTGAGAAAAGTGATATTGAGGCCAAGACCTGCAAGAGGTGAGCAACGTAGCCATGGCAGACTGGGAAAGCGTGTTCCAGAAAGAGAGCCCCCACGCTGCTGCTTCTGCCGCCGCCGCCACCGGACCTCCCCTCCCACCAGTGCTGGGGGAGACAGGGGGCGCCCCTCTGGGCAATTCCCAAAGGGGCCGCTCTTGGCTTTGTCTCGGCTGATAATTTACTCACTCCCAAGGCCTCTGATTCTTCCTGGGGATGCCCCTCGCCTTGGTGGTCGTGGTGGTCTTGGTCGGGCAGCAGCTGTTTATTCCCTTCTCAGGCCCTGCCCGCCCTGCCAGCTCTGTCCCCATCTGCCCCTTGGCTTCCTCATCCCTTTGCCTTTGAGCCACAAAGAATGTTGTGCCTTCCTTGAAGCTCTAAGGCTCTCACCTGCCTGTGGCCTTGGCAGGTGCCGTTCCCCTAGCCCGGACTCTTCCTTGCACCCTCAACTCCATCCCTTTCCCCCTCAATTCCTCCTTCTCTTCCAGGTCTCAGCTTAGCCACCCTCTCCTCCCCCAGGTCTTTGCTGACTCCCTGATCCCCACCCTGCTGTCTGCCCTGGGCGCTTTACTCACCGCAGCCTCTACCTGTCCCATCATAGCATTTAACACAGGGTTGCACTAGACCCCATGTTACTGAAGGGCAGGGACTGGCACTGTGCCGCCCTATGGGAAGCATGCCACGAATATTTGCTAAAGGAACAAGTAAAAGTGGGGACATGTCTCCTCCCCCCAACCACTCCCCGTGGGAAGCTTATTCCCCCACCCCCACCGACCCCACTCTCCCGGGACCCAGGTGAAGCTTATGCCTTCAGGGTTGCGCTCTCTGGGCAGCATTTCCTCTTCTTTCCAGAAGCGTCCTGACAATATAAGTGAAGGAAGAAGCACAATCTTCCTCCCTGGAGGAGTGAGGGTGGGAGGGGCTTTTATTCTGGGGGTGCTAATCCGTTATCTGGTCAATGAATCAGCCAAGGAATTCTTTTTCTCTCTCTCTCTCTTTTTTTTTTTTTTCTTGAGACAGAGTCTCACTCTGTCACCCAGGCTGGAGTGCAAAGGCGTGATCTTGGCTCATTGCAACCTCTGACTCCCAGGTTCAAGCGATTCTCCTGTCTCAGCCTCCCAACTAACCGGGATTACAGGCGCCGGCCATCATTTTTTTTTTTTTTTTTAACTTTTAGTAGAGCTTGGGTTTCTCTGTGTTGGCCAGGCTGGTCTTGAACTCCTGACTTCAAGTGATCTGCCCGCCTCGGCCTCCCAAAGTGTTGGGGTTACAGGCGTGAGCCACCATGCCTGGCTTGCCAAGGAATTCTTCCAAGCACTGTGGGTGATGTGAAAGAAATCACTAAGTTCTAGAATTACCTTATCTTTCATTAGTATCAAAGAGGTCCTGAGTACTGGAAATGGAAGTAAAATCCCAGAAAAAAACTAGAGAGTGAGAAAAGAAACTCTAGATGTTAATATGTTTGCATTGACATCATTTTCACTGTGCTCTTCCTAGGGTGAGTGAATAATGGACTTACTGCATCCCAAGGGGCTCCTGGAAGTGCGTTCCTGCTGTTCTGAACAGGGACACCAGAGGCCTGATCGCATGAAACAGTGAAGAACAAAGGAAGGGCTTGAACTAACCTCGGTCCTTGTAGTGGATGTGCAGGAATCTGCACCCCAGTGCACGCTCCCTTCAGGATGAGGGAACTTATTTTTCCAGTGACCAGGAGCGTGGGCTGCCAGCCAGTCCCTCTCCTTTCCCTGGGGCAGCCAGCACCTAATGACTGGTTGATAGGGAGTTACAAAGGGACCAACTCTTCAGGCTGAGGTCCCTGTTGCATCCACGTTGCCCAATCAGCTTCCTGCACAGCACATGACCTTGTTCCCAAGCGCACCTCCCACACACCCCTACATGCAAATCTTCCTCTCAGGAACTGTTTCCAGAGAACCTGACACAAGACAAACCAATATTTCAGAACTGTTAATACAAAAATTAGCTGGGCATGGTGGCACATTCCTGTAATCCCAGCTACTCAGGAGGTTGAGGAAGGAGAATCGGTTGAACCCAGGAGGGGGAGGTTTTGGTGAGCTAAGATCACAGCACTGCACTCCAGCCTGGGTGACAGTCTTGCTCTGTCCCCCCCACCAAAAAACAAAACAAAACAAAACAAAAAAAACACAACTGCTATGTACACTGTACGTCAGCTCCATCACGGGTCCCACTGGGAGGTGTGGGCTAGCCCTGGAACCTGTACCTGTCATTGTGCACCTAGGGGAATGCATTGAGAGGTCAAACGACTGATTTCCAGTGACCTTTGAGGACAGAGAGATCGGAGGCCATAGCTAGCCCCAGAGAGCTGTGGCACCTCAGGATTCCCAGGCTGGAAAAGTTCTTTTTTGGCATTTTAATCCAGGGCTTGGCAGCCTTCACCGTTCGGAAGTTCTTCCTCACTTCAAGCCCGGAATCCCTCCTTCTGTAATGTGTCCCTGTTTCCTCTCCCTTTTCCTCTGTGGAGCTGTGTTCTCGCCAAGAAAGAAAGTTAAAAGGGAACAAAGGCATATGGTTTTTCTATTAAGACAGACACCCACATTTTAGGGAAGCCAGAGGAAAGCGTTCAAATAAGGGCAATGAAACACATTTGCATGACACCAGCCTTTGAAACTGAGTTTTAAAAAGGTAACCACAGTAGCGAGGACCCCTCTTTGCCCCGTTTATTCCATTTGGGGGATAGTAAGAAGGTATCGGAGACCTCCCACGCAGTGGCAGGGTATTGCCGGAGAGCCCTGGGTTTGGAGTCTGACAACATGCATTCAAACCTTGTTTCTGCCACTCACTAGCAGCATGATCATAAGGAAAGGTGTGTGTCCTTCAGAGCCTCAGTTTCCCTTATTGTACAATAGGGGACATCAGCTACACCATGCTCATCTGTGTCACAGGTTTGTTGGGAGAGTTAAGGTTAAGGTAGGAAAAGGTTTAGCAAACTGTGAAGCACTGTAGAAGTGTTACTAATCAAGATTGAAGTCCAGAACAACTTCCTGAGCAACTACTAGGTACAATGTCCTGTCATATATATATATTTTTTTGAGAAACTGACAAACTAATACTAAAACTCATATTAAAATGCAAAAAGACTGAGAACAAATAACTTCAAAAAAAGAACAAAGTTGGAAGACCAATGCTACCTGAGTTGAAGTCTTATTATAAAACTATAGTAGTCAAAACAGTGTAGTATTGACACAGAGACAGACCAATAGATGCATGGAAGAGATGAGCATCCAGAAACAACAGATCTACACATACGAATAACTGCTTTTTTTTTTTTTTTTGCAGCATAAGGGAAATTGCATGGAGAAAAGATACTCCTTTCAACAAATGGTGCTGAGTTCAAGACCAGCCTGAGCAACATGGTGAAACCCCCATCTCTACAAAAAATACAAAAATTAGCCAGGCATGGTGGTGGCGGTGTATGCCTGTAGTCCCAGCTACTCAGGAGGCTGAGGCGGGAGGATCGCTTGAGCCCGGAGGTCAAGTCTTCGGTGAGCCGAGATGGTGCCACTGTACTCCGGTTTGGGCCACAGGGCTAAACCCTGTCTCAAAAAAGGAAAAATCAAACAAACAAAACAAATGATGCTGGGAAAATTGGCTATTCATATTTTAAAAAATGAACTTGAATCCATGCTTTGTGCCATAGAAAAAATTTAACTCAAACAGATGACAGCTCTAACTGTAAAACCTAGAACTACAAAACTTCTAGAATAAAAAACATAAGAGAAAACCTTTGTGCTCTTGGGTTAGACAAAGATTTCTTAGATGTGACCCTATTTTGTGTGATCATAAAATAAATGGATAAATTGAACTTCATGGAAATTTTAAAACTTCTGCTCTTTAGGAAATACTGTTAAGATAATGAAAAAACAAGCCACAGATTGGGATAAACTATTCACAAATCACATATCCGAAAAAGGACTTGTAGCCAGAAAATAGAAATAACTCTTTTTTTTTTTTTAAAGACAGAGTTTTGCTCTTGTTGCTCAGGCTGGAGTGCAATGGTGCAATCTCAGCTCACTGCAACCTCCGTCTCGTGGGTTCAAGTGATTCTCCTGCCTCAGCCTCCCATGTAACTTGGATTACAGGCACCTGCCATCATGCCTGGCTACTTTTTAAAATATTTTTAGTAGACACAGGATTTTTGTCATGCTGGCCAGACTGGTTTCAAACTCCTGATCTCAAGTGATCGGCCTGCCTCAGCCTCCCAAAATGCTGAGATTACGGGCGTGAGCCACCACACCCAGCCAGAAATAACTCTTAAAATTCAATAATAAGAAAACCTCGGCCGGGCGCGGTGGCTCAAGCCTGTAATCCCAGCACTTTGGGAGGCCCAGACGGGCGGATCACAAGGTCAGGAGATCGAGACCATCCTGGTTAACACGGTGAAACCCCGTCTCTACTAAAAAATACAAAAAACTAGCCGGGCGAGGTGGCGGCGCCTGTAGTCCCAGCTACTCGGGAGGCTGAGCCAGGAGAATGGCGTAAACCCGGGAGGCGGAGCTTGCAGTGAGCTGAGATCTGGCCACTGCACTCCAGCCTGGGCGACAGAGCTAGACTCCGTCTCAAAAAAAAAAAAAAAAAAAAAAAGAAAACCTCATTACTTCTTTAAAATGGGCAAGATAGGCCAGGTGTGGTGGCTCACACATGTAATCCCAGCATTTTGGGAGGCCAAAACAGGTGGGTCACTTGAGGTCAGGAGTTTGAGACCTGCCTGGTCAACATGGTGAAACACCATCTCTACTAAAAATACAAAAACTAGCTGGGAGTGGTGGCACACACCTGTAGTCCCAGCTACTCAGGAGGCTGAGGCAGGAGAATCGCTTGAACCTGGGAGGTGGAGATTACAGTGAGCCAAGATCTCACCACTGCACTCCAACCTGGGCAACAGAGCAAGACTCCATCTCAAAATAAATAAATAAATAAATAAATAAATAAATAAATAAATAAAATGGGCAAGAGATTTGAACAGATACATCACCAAAGAGCATAAGCAGAAGCCAAATAAATATATTCAAAGATGCTCAGGGTCGTCAGTCCTTGGAGAAATACATGTTGAAGCCACAGTGACACACCACAACACATCTCTTAGATTGGCTGAAATTAAAAAGACTGGCTACGCCGGACACAGTGGCTCATGCCTGTAATCCTAGCACTTTGGGAGGCCGAGACGGGCGGATCATGAGGTCAGGAGATGGAGACCATCCTGGTGAAAACCTGTCTCTACTAAAAATACAAAAAATTAGCGGAGCGAGGTGGCGGGCACCTGTAGTCCCAGCTACTTGGGAGGCTGAGGCAGGAGAATGGCGGAGAATGGTGTGAACCCAGGAGGCAGAGCTTGCAGTGAGCCAAGATCGCGCCACTGCACTCCAGCCTGGGCGACAGAGCAAGACTCCACCTCAAAAAAAAAAAAAAAAAAAAAAGAAGACTGGCTATACCAAGTGTCGTCAGGGAACACATGAACATAGAATGTGGTACAACTACTTTGGAAAACAGTTTGGCAGTTTCTTTAAAAGTTAAAAGTATGCCTACTACAATTTGGCTCTTCTAGGAATTTACCCAAGGGAATGAAAATATATGCCCACACCAAGACTTGCTCACAAATATTCATAGCAGCTTTATTTGTAATAACCCAAGGCTAGAAATACCCAAATGACCATCCTCAGGTGAATGGAGAAGCAGTTGTAGTGGCCAAGGCTGAAGCCCTCTGAAGCGTGCACTAGGCTGGAGGCTTGGGAGCTTCTGGGCAGGGATGTTGCTGCTGGGCTGACTAACCTAGAGCTGGCCAATCCCACTCACCTGGTCCCTCCAAGGCTGCCTGGGGCCCTGGCAGCAGGTAGGGAGTCTGAAGCCTGGGTTTGAGCACTGACCTTGCCACTGCTTGCCATATGACTTGGAGCCGAACAGAAATACGAGGCCTCCGTCAACATCACTTACTCTGGAATTTCCCTTCACCTCCCACCCTTCCGTCAGAACCTTCCCATGCTGGGCTCTGTCTGCTCCATGAGGACAGAGACCGGCTTGTTCACTTGGCGCACAATAGGTGCTCAATAAGTGTTTACCTACTGAGTGAAGCACCTCCTATGTGCTAGGCATTTGGCATATAACAGCTCATTTAATTTCTTTTTTCTTTTTTTTGCAACACTCAAGCTGAAGTACAGTGGTTTGACCATGGCTCACTGCAGCCTCCTGGGCTCAAGTGATCCTCCCACCTCAGCCTCCCGAGTAGCTAGGACCACAGATGCACATCACCATGTGCAGCTAATTTTTG
Source organism: Theropithecus gelada (assembly GCF_003255815.1). Classification (NCBI taxonomy): domain Eukaryota; kingdom Metazoa; phylum Chordata; class Mammalia; order Primates; family Cercopithecidae; genus Theropithecus; species Theropithecus gelada. Next base: position 127,696,874 of record NC_037676.1, read on the forward strand.
TATTTTTTGTAGAGACGGAGTTTCACCATGTTGCCTAAATTGGTCTCAAACTCCTAGGTTCAAGTGATGCTCCCGCCTTGGCCTCCCAAAGTGCTGGGATTATAGGCATAAGCCACTGCACCCAGCCCAGTTCATTTAATTTTGTAAACTACCTTGCACTGTGGGGTTAATCATGCCCATTTTAGAGATGAGGAAACTGAGGCAGAGTGAGATGACTTAAGTTGTTCAGAGACACAGTTTTTAAGAAGTGATGCTGGCATTTGTTTTGTTTTGTTTTGTTTTTGAGATGGAGTCTCACTCTGTCGCCCAGGCTGGAGTGCAGTGGTGTGATCTTGGCTCACTGCAACCTCCATCTCCCAGGTTCAAGCAATTCTCCTGCCTCAGCCTCCCAAGCAGCTGGGATTACAGGCGCCCACCACCACGCCCGGCTAATTTTTGTATTTTTAGTAGAGACAGGGTTTCACCATGTTGGCCAGGCTGGTCTCGAACTCCTGACCTCAAGTGATCTGCCTGCCTCAGCCTCCCAAATTGCTGGGATTATAGGAGTGAGCCACCAAGCCCAGCTGATGCTGGCATTTGAACCTGGCTTCTTAGTGAGATTCTGAAGACCCTGAGCTTATTGCCACATTGGATTCTCTGAGCCTGTACTGTGAGGACAACCTTCCCTTCCCCTCCCAGGGCTCCATAGAGCAGAGCCGAGAGAGTGCCGGCAAGCTCTCACTTTGCCCCAGCGCTACTCCTGTGCCCCTGGAGATGAAAGCTTGTGGCCCCAAATGGCGTGAGCTCACCTCGTGGAGTGGGGTGCAGGGCTGGTGGTTGGCTGGTGGCCTCACGTTTGCCCAACTGGTTCATGTTTGGGATGTGCCACCTGTGAGCCTGGTTGGGTTTCTCGTAGGTTCCCACGGATATCAGCCTCTTCTGGTAAGTATTGGATGCTGCCTATCCTCACTGACCGGGCAACGACTCCACTCAGCCCTCCAGAGGCCTTAGCTGTCAACCCGACAGAATTACTCAGGGGAAGTCAGAGCTCATAATTATTTGACTAATCCTCATGTGGCAACACACCAGAGGTTGTTTTTTTTAGCACGAGGCAGGGCCCGAGTGAGAGCTTTTCCCACTGCAGGCTTGCCTGTCTGGGTCTGCAGGCTGGGAGCAGGGCGCCTCCTTCCTGGGAGCAGGGAGATGTGGAAACGTGGATGGGAAGGTGCAGAGCTGGGTCTCCGAGCCCCTGGAAACCTGCATCTCTCCATACATCAGCTTCCTAGGGCTGCGATACAATGACTTGATGGTTTAAAACAAGAGGAATGTATTCTTTCACAGTTCTGGAGGCCAGAAGTCCACGATCAGGTGCCAACATGGTCTTACCCTCTCTAAAGGGCTCTAGAAGTGATTCCTCCTGGCTCTTCCAGCTTCCAGTGGCTCCAGGTGCTCCTTGGCTTGTGGCTGCTTCCCTCCAGTCTCTATCTGCATCTTCGCGTGGCCTTCACCTCTGTGCCTCTCATAAGGACACTCATCATTGGATTTAGGACCTATCGGGATAGTCCAGTATGATCTCATCTAGAGATCCGTAACTTAGTCACACCCACAAAGATCCTTTGTCCATATAAGGTCACAGCCACAGGTTATCGGTAGACAAATCCTTCTGGGGGCTGCCATTCAACCCATTATGCCCTGGAAGCTGCCCTCCCCAAGCCAATTAATGGCCCAGACATTTTCCTTCGTGCTAGGTGCTTCTCTCATCGTCCTAACCTTTTTTTTTTTTTTTTTTGAGAGGCTGGAGTGTGGTACTGTAGTAGTGCGATCTCAGCTCACTGCAACCTCCGCCTCCCAGGTTCTACCGATTTTCCTGCCTCAGCCTCCTGAGTAGCTGGGATCACAGGTGTGTATCACCATGCCTGGCTGATTTTTCTATTTTTAGTAGAGACGGGATTTCATCATTTTGGCCAGGCTGATCTTCAGCTCCCAACCTCAAGTGATCCACCTGCCTTGGCCTCCCAAAGTGCTGGGATTAGATGCCTGAGCCACCTTGCCTGGCTCTTTTTTCGTCTTCATCTCCACCTCCACTGCCCCATACAGGTGCTTTCTCGTCTTGCTAGGACTGGTGCAGTAGTCTTCTAAGCCGCCCCAGTCATTCTGCCCCCTTTTCTCCTCTCCAGCTCCAGAGTGATTTTTCTAACCCTCAAATCCCCCAGTACCCTTCCTTCTTCAGACACTTCCAAGGGAAAGTCCAGTCTCCTTGGTGTGGTGTCCACGGCCCTGGCTGGCTGCTCTGCTTCTTGTCCAGGTTTCTGCCCACATCTTCCACTCTGACCGACCGACACTGTAAGGCCTTTGAATAGACTGTTCCTCTCAGTCCAGGGTGACTAGTTTTTGTCTGATGCAGAATGTGTGTGCAGGGAAGGGGGCTCCTCTCATGGCTGGGAGGCTCTCAGTGTGGGTTTAGGGCAGTGGTTGGACTCTGGGCTCTGGGCGGTGGTAGACACTTTTCCAGCAAGCAGAAGAGATGAGTTCTAATGCAGATTTCCAGACCTGTTCCTGTTCTCTGGCACCTATGCCAAATCACTGAGGGGGAAGAAGGGATCACTGCTGTCCTTTCCTCTCTCTGATTCTAGTTTGGGGGACATTGTGCAGGGATGGATGCTGGGGTGTTTAAGGACTCTTAGGATGCAGTGAGCTCATCATTCATGGTAGCTGTCCACACTCTTGATCTAGGCCCCAGGCTGCCCTTTCCTTTTTTGTTTTTTTTTGTTTGTTTGTTTTTTGAGACAGAGTCTTGCTATGTCCCCCAGGCTGGAATAGAGTGGCCTGATCTTGGCTCACTGCAACCCCCGCCTCCCAATATCAAGCGATTCTCCTGCCTCAGCCTTCTGAATAGCTGGGATTACAGGCACGCACCACCACACCTGGCAAATTTTTGTATTTTTTTAGTGGAGACGGGGTTTCTCCATGTTGGCCAGGCTGGTCTTGAACTCCTGGCCTCAATTGATCCACCCACCTCCACCTCCCAAAGTGCTGGGATTACAGGTGTGAGCCAGCCACCATGCAGGGACCCAGGTTGCCCTTTCTATGCCTATGCAGCCAAGCCGGCTCCTTCCCACCTGGCTGGCCTGGCCCTGTGCTTGTCTATGGTGTGCTCTGGGCACAGCAAGGGGTTCTACAAAGCCCCAAGCCAGGGCTTACCCCCTGCAGCTTCCTTATATACAAAAACCCCAAGGGTTTGTTGTTGTGTTTTTTTTTTTTTTTTTGGTAACTTTTTTTTTTTGGTAACTTTTTTTTTTTTTTTTTTTTTTTTTTTGAGACAGGAGTGTGGCTCTGTCGCCCAGGCTGGAGTGCAGTGGCCGGATCTCAGCTCACTGCAAGCTCTGCCTCCCGGGTTTACGCCATTCTCCTGCCTCAGCCTCCCGAGTAGCTGGGACTACAGGCGCCCGCCACCGCGCCTGGCTAGTTTTTTGTATTTTTTTAGTAGAGATGGGGTTTCACCGGGTTAGACAGGATGGTCTCGATCTCCTGACCTCGTGATCCGCCCGTCTCGGCCTCCCAAAGTGCTGGGATTACAGGCTTGAGCCACCGTGCCCGGCCGGTAACTTTTAATTAATTTATTTATTCATTGATTTTGAGACAGAGTCTTACTCTTGTTGCCCAGGCTGGAGAACAGTAGCGCATCATAGCTCATTGCAGTCTCAAATTCCTGGGCTCAAGTGTTTCTCCGGCCTCAGCCTACAGAGTAGCTGGGAATATAGGTGTGTACCCAGCTAATTGTCTTGAGTTTTAGTAGACATGGGGTCTCACTATGTTGCCCAGGCTGGTCTTGAACTCCTGAGCTCAAGCGATCCACCTGCCTCAAACTACCAAAGTTCTGGGATTACAGGCGTGAGCCACCGCGCCCAGTTCCCCCAAAGTTTTAACCAAGCTGCAGAATGGGTTCATGGTTGGGCTGTGGCAGCCAGAATGAAGAGGCCGTGTGACCCTGGGCAGGTCCCCTTTCCTCTGACCTTCTTTGATAGGATCCACTTCCCAGGAGCATCCAGGAAGACACCCACATGGGGATGTGTCACCTGCGTGTCCTTGTTGGTTTACTGGTTTCTCCTGTTTCCATCTCAGGCTGCAGGCTTCATGTGGATGAGGACGGCACCTTTCCTGTTCACTGACAGATGCTCAGTGCCTAGCACAGTGCCTGGGACATAGGAGGTGCTCAAGAAATATTTGTGATTTAAAAAAAAAAAATGAATGAGTATGGAAAAGAGGATCAAAAGGAAGAATGCAAATAGTTCCACATCCCACTCCCTCCATCACAGCAGCCACCCGGCTCTCTGCCCACCTCTCTGGCTGCTCCTCCTCCGTCTGCACCGTGAAGGTCAGTGTTCCTCACCTTCTTCCTGCATTCGCCGGCTGTTCATTGAGTGCTCACCGTGTGCTGAGTGCTGTGTGTGGCGCTGTGTGTCTTCAATTTCAGTAGATGCTGCCAGATGGCTTTCCAAAGTGGCTGTTCCTGTGTCTCCTCCCACTAGCAATGGATGAGTGTCCCTGTGGTTCCACATCCTCATCAGTGCTTGATGGTGGGGACCTTCCCTTTCACTCTTCTTAAAAAATTCTGGCCGGGCGCGGTGGCTCACCCCTGTAATCCCAGCACTTTGGGAGGCCGAGGCGGGTGGATTACTGGAGGTCAGGAGTTCAAGACCAGCCTGGCCAACATGGTGATACCCCGTCTCTACTAAAACTACAAAATTAGCCAGGCATGGTGGCGGGCACCTGTAATCCCAACTACCCGGGAGCCTGAGGCAGGAAAATCACTTGAACCTGGGAGGCAGAGGTTGCAGTGAGCCGAGGTTGCACCATTGTACTCCAGCCTGGGCAAAAAGAGCGAAACTCCATCTCAAAAAAAAAAAAAAAAAAAAGAAAATTCTAGGCCAAGTACAGTTGCTCATACTTGTAATCCCAGCACTTGGAATGCCAAGGCAAGAGGATTGCTTAAGCCCAGGTGTTCGAGACCAGCCTGGGTAACATAGTAAGCCCTGTCTCTACAAAAGTTTTTAAAACAAATTACAAACAGTAGCTTTAAAAAGTCACCCTGGACCATAAAAAAGAATGAGTTCGCCGGGTGCAGAGACTCACACCTGTAATCCCAGCATGTTGGGAGGCCGAGGTGGGCCGATCACAAGTTCAGGAGATCAAGACTATCCTGGTTAACATGGTGAAACCCTGTCTCTACTAAAAACAAAAATAAAAAAAATTAGCCGGGCGTGGTGGCATGCGCCTGTAGTCCCAGCTACTCGGGAGGGGGAGACAGGAGAATCGCTTCAACCTGGGAGGCGGAGGTTGCAGTGAGCCAAGAGAGTGCCACTGCACTCCAGCTTGGGTGACAGAGCAAGACTTTGTCAAAAAAAAAAAAAAAAAAAAAAGAATGAGTTCATGTCCTTCGCAGGGACATGGATGAAGCTGGAAGCTATCATTCTCAGCAAACTAACACAGGAACAGAAAACCAAACACCGCATGTTCTCACTCATAAGTGGGAGTTGAACATTGAGAACACATGGACACAGGGAAGGGAACATCACACACCGGGGCTTGTTGGGGGGTGGGGAGCAAGGGGAGGGAGAGCATTAGGACAAATATCTAATGCATGTGGGACTTAAAACCTAGATGATGGGTTGATGGGTGCAGCAAACCACCATGGCACATGTACACCTATGTAACAAACCTGCATGTTCTGCACATGTATCCCAGAACTTAAAGTACAATAAAAATAAATAAATAAAATAAATAATTAATTAAACAAATAACATAAAAAAGGCACCCTGGAATCACAGGCTGGTCATGCTAATCTCCCTGCCTGCTCCCCAGGGCCTCTGGAACAAAGTCTATACATCTTACTCTGGTACACAAGCCCCTCCACGTATGGTCTTTTCTGCCCACCTCTCCTTTCCCTCCTACTCCCCTTCCCCTCACCAAACTACCCAGCATTCCGGAACCCAAGCAGCCTCTTTTGCCTGCAACACCCTTCCCTGTTTCTCTGCCTGGCATCCAGCATGCAGTTCAGCTGCCACCTTCTGCAGGAAGCTGTCCCTGATCTCAACTGGGTTTATAAGGTAGCCCTGCCCTGTGCCCCCAGAATCCCCTGCTTCTGTCTTTCCACACTCTGCCAAGTACCTGCCCAAGCATCTTTCCCCACAAATAGCCAGGAGCCTGATCAAGTCTAGTTGGCCTCTATACCCCAGCATCTGGCTTGTGGACAGTAGTATTCAATAACCAGCTGGATGGAGTCAAACCCCCCTCCTCCACCTGGGAATCTGACTTTACATAAGGCCCTAATGCCCATGTGGTGGGAAACAGGTTCTCACAACAGCCAGAGGTACACCAGGCCTCAGCGTGGAAGCCTGACCCAGAAGACAGTGATTTTCAGGGTGCTGGAATCTTCTCCTATTTTTAGCAGTGAGTCACTCACTCCACTGAAATGGCTTTGGGCGCATGTAGAAAATTTCACAGGTATGCAGGCTCCAGGCTCCTCCAGTCCTCCACGTCCCCCTCCACCTTGCATCTCAGCTGACACAGACCTGGCACTGAGGGCAGGGTTGGACCTCGCAGGCCCCAGTGGGCTCTCCAGATAAAAAAAAATTGCTTATTGGGCCGGGCATGGTGGCTCATGCCTGTAATCTCAGCACTTTGGGAGGCTGAGATGGGTGGATCACGAGGTCAGGAGTTCGAGACCAGCCTGACCAACATGGTGAAACCCTGTCTCTACTGAAATTACAAAAATTAGCTGGGCGTGGTGGCGTGCACCTGTAATCCCAGCTACTCGGGAGGCTGAGGTGGGAGAATCGCTTGAACCCAAGAGGCAGAGGTTGTGGTGAGTTGAGATCGTGCCATTGCACTCCAGCCTGGGCAACAAGACCAAAACTCCATTTAAAAAAAAAAAAAGAATTGCTTATTTTTCACGATCTCACGGAAAAACAGCCATGATATTTAGAATATCTGTTGTGCCTTGGTCCCAGGTAATGACCCCTATGTTTCAGTCACAGAGGCCACATGGGGATGGCCTGGAACAGTGAGGGCAGGAACTTTGGGATGACCCTACTGTGGGTCACCTTGGTCTGATGACTCTGGGGCTTTGTGCAGATTAAAAATTAACAAGAGGGGGCTGACGAGGTGGCTCACACCTGTAATCCCAGCACTTTGGGAGGTTGAGGTGGGAAGATCACTTGAGGTCAGGAGTTCCAGACCCACCTGGCCAACATGGTGAAACACTGCCTCTAGTAACAATATAAAAAAATTAGCCGGGCATGGTGGTCTGTGCCTGTAATTTCAGTTACTCGGGAGGCTGAGGCAGGAGAATTGCTTGAACTTGGGAGGTCGAGGTTGCAGTGAGCTGAGACCATGCCACTGCACTCCAGCCTGGGTGACAGAGTAAGACTCTGTCTCAAAAAAAAAAAAAAAAAAAAATTAACAAGAGGAGTCTCTACCCTGACCGGCTCCAGGCCCAGGGCCCGCCTTTGAGTGATGGTCTGAGAACTTGCCATCTCTCTCCTCAGTGAATCCTCACAACTGTTTCTAGGAGGGGGTGGTCCTGGGCTCATCCCAGATTTCAGGAAACCAGGTCACAGAGAGGTTGTCAGCCACCTTGCTAGAAGGTGGCAGAAGTGGCAGGGCTGTTTGACTTTGAAGCTGTGTTCTTTTAAATTTGCTCTCCAAATAATAGGAGCAAGACAACATAAACTGTTCACAGGAGGTGCATGCACACACATGGGCAGAAGCCCAAAGCAACTGTAACTTTGAAGATTTGCATCAGTTCTGCCCTCAGGAGTCTGAAAGACCACTCAGCCCATCCCTTCTCCAAATTCATATTACCTGTGATCCTTGGCCTTTCAGAGAACCTTCCCTCACCAATCACTGGGTTAAGGCCTGTCCCCTGAGGCCAGCCCTCTTGAAGGTATTACAGGAGGCTTTGGTTACTAGGGGGGTGTGTTGTTTTGGGATTTGTAGGGTATCAGGGCACAAGCCCAGTGTGCTGTGTCTGAGAACCTGGGCCCCTGGGCAAGTCATTTTACATCCCTGAGCCTCAGTTTCTGAACCTGTAGAAAGGTGAATAGAACATATGCCTCCCTCACCTCAAAAAGGGGATGTGAAACTCAAAGGCAGGGAAGTGTGGGAGAGCCTTTTGCAGATTGTAATCCGCAAAAGGGAGGTGGGCCATTGACGTTATTGTCATCATTTGAAGCACTGAATGCGCTTCCTAGGTTTCCCTGGCTTCTACCAGGTTCCCTGGGACTCCAGCAGTGGCCCATCACTTAAGGAAGGATAAAGTGCTAATGTTCTTATGGGGCATTCAAAACAGTTAACTGGGGAAATAGGGTGCCTGCTCCACCCTCTGTCACCCTGAATCACTTCCAGGTAGCTGAGCAATTGCTGAGCCCCTGAGCTGCTTGGGCTTAGAGGTACCCTGTGTTCGCTTAGCCACAAAAAAACGGAACTGACTTCTCCATGAAGCATGATAGGCCCAGGGCTTAGTGCCCACAATATTTATAGGGGCCCATGAAATGTTTCCATTTTAATTTCTTATAAAATCTGAAGAAAAAAATGAATATAATAATAATGAATTCAGTCTAGATTATATTCATTATTATACTAATGTAGTCATAAAAGGCAATTATATATAAATATAATGTAATCATAAAATATAATATATAACAAATATAAATACATTATATTATAAAATAAAATATAAAATAATAATCTATAATATAAATAGAATGTATAATATATTATATAAAATAATGTAATAAAAATTTTAATATATTGCATTAAATATATTACAATATATCATATAAATATAATAATTTAATAAAAATATAATTATATATACACATATATATCACATATCATATATGTGTGATATATGATATATGTGATATATATCTGTGATGTATATGTGGTATCTGTGATATATATGATATGTGATATATGATATATTGTATATCATATATGTGATATATATGATATATCTTGTGTGTATATATATACACACACATACACACACAAAGGTATATATACACATACACACATATGTGTGTGTGTGTATGTGTATGTATATATACACACATATATACATACATACACACACTCACACACACAAAGGCTCAGTAAGTAGACTCTGCCTCTTTAGTGAGAAATGCGGCAAAGAACTGTGGCTATTTTTGCGATCTACTTGCACTGGCTGAGTGGCCTCAATGGGAGAAGGGGGCCTATGGAAGCAAAACTGACTAGGGCTCACAAAAGTTATAATGAAGCCCTGAAAAAGAACAGGGCCCAGGGAGCAATGAATATGCTGTCCTTGAGGTAGACGTTTGAGGCCATTCAGCCAATGTAAGTAGATTGTAGAAATGGCCACAATTCTTTGCAGCACTTCTCACTAAAGAGGCAGAATCTATTTACTGAGCCCCTGAATGCAGGCAAGCCCTTCTCACTTGCTTTGGACAATTAATGTGGAAGAAGTGACATTGTGTGAATTTTGAGCCTAGCCCTCAAGAAGTCTTGCAGCTTTCATTCTCTTGTTCTTAGAATGCTGAGACCACTGTGTGAATAATCCTGGGCTAGCCTGATGGATGATGAAGGACATGGGCACTGTCCTAGTTGCTTTGTCACCCTAGCAACAACCAGCCAATTCCCTGAAGCAGAGCCACCTAGCTGACCACTGAAACTGGGTATGACCAGCTGAGATCAGCAGAAGAACCAGCCAGCTGAGCCCAGCCCAAATTGCTGATCACACCATTGTTAGCTACATAAATACTCATTTAAGCCACTAAGTTTTGGTATGGTTTATGGTGTTAGCTACATAAATACTCATTTAAGCCACTAAGTTTTGGTATGGTTTATTATACAGCAAAAGCCTAACTGATGCAGCTGCCATTTGCCCTGAGGACTTAGTTGCAAATGAGGAAGTATAGGCTGTTAACTCATTTTCTAATCCAAGCAGGCCAAGGCCTGAATAATCAACTAGCCCAGTGTCATCCAACAGAAATGTAATGTGAGCCACAAATGTGAGCGTATATGTACTTTTAAATTTTCTACTAGCCATCTATATCTATATCTATATCTCTCTCTATATATATGTCCAGCTAATTTTTGTATTTTTTGTAGAGACAGTGTTTCGCCATGTTTCCCAGGCTGGTCTCGATCTCCTGGGCTCGAGCAATCCACCCTCCTTGGCCTCCTAAAATGCTGGGACTACAGGCATGAGCTACCATACCCAGCCTAGTAGCTATATTTTTTTAAAGTACAAAGCAATAGGGGAAAACTAATTTTAATACTATATTTAATTTTTTTTATATTTTGAATTTTTAAAATGTATTTTATTTATTTTTTTTTTTTGAGACAGAGTCTCACTCTGTCACCTGGGCTGGAGTGCAGTGGTGTGATCTCCTCTCACTGCAATCTCTGCCTCCCTGGTTCAAGGGATTCTCCTGCCTCAGCCTACCCAGTAGCTGGAATCAGAGGTGTGAGCCACCACACCTGGCCAATTTCTTTTTGTATTTTTAGTAGAGATGGGGTTTCATTATGTTGGCCAGGCTGGTCTTGAACTCCTGACCTTAAGTGATCCACCCTCCTCAGCCTCCCAAACTGCTGAGATTACAGGAGTGAGCAACTGTGCCCAGCCTCCCCCAGATAATTCTAATATGTAATCTGTGCTGAGAACTGCTGGTTTAGTTTAAAATTGTAACCCCTTTATTTCAGAGATGGGCAGAGGCCAAGAGAAGGGAAGTGAGTTAGTGCTGCAGCTAGGCAGAGGACCAGGACATCTAAGCTCCCACCAAAAGCCCTGTCCCCCACACCCTTCCTCATTTAACAAGGAAACAATGAGTGCGGTCCGGGGCCTCCCTGGGCTCGCAGACCCTTGACTCAAATGTAGCCAATGCTGAGACTGAAGTCAGCAGGTAGGCAAAGAGGAAAGAAGGCAGTGCACACAGTGAAAGGGTCAGATCTTGTCTGGAAAAATCAAACCCCGATGCAGCACATACACCAAACCTCCACCTCAAACACCCAGATGACTTTGTTCCTGGTGTTTCTCTTGGCTTTTTACCTCTGTGAGAGATGAAGCAACGCTTGTTAGGGTTTTTCTAGCTTCCAATAAAGGAGAATCCACTTGACTCCCTGTGCAACTGAGACCAGGCTCTGCCACTTGCTAGCAGCGTGACTTGCTCAAGGTCACTTAACCTCTCTGGATGAGTTCCCAAGTCCAGGGGTTCTTGGGAGGTGTAAATGGTCATGACAATGCTTAGCCAAAGCCAGGCATGGGGTACATCCAATGAATGACAGCTCTTATCATGTTAATTATTGAATCATTATGCCTTCTTGTATGCCAGGTATTGTTTGAAGGTCTTCAGAGGCATGGAGTGACTGAGTAGGGTGCCAAGTTCACACAGCTAGTTAGTGGCAGAGTTACGATTCAAATATAGGCAGACTAGAATTCTTACTCTGAAGTGCTCCTGAAGCTGTGATGCTATCTTCATCCTTTCCTTCTCTCTCTTTCTGCCTCTCGGGCCCTACCTGAATGCAGACTTTGGTCTGCAGGAGGTGGTAGTGGGAAGACTGAGATGCAGGCCAATGGGGAGTGAGGAGCAGGATCTGGGCGTCTGGGGGTCGCAGTTGCTGAACACCTGTTTGGGGCCAGACACGATGCTGTTGCTTGGGGGCCGCTGTCTCCTTCCCACCCCTGGAGCCCAGCCTTTATCTAAGCCCGGATAGAGGCTGGGCTCCAGGGATGGAAGGAGACAGCGGCCCTGGAGCACCAGCCTTTAGATAAAGCCTTTGCATAAAGTTCAGGCCTTTCTCTCACCTTACAGAAGAGCCAAGTGAGGCTCCCCAAATCAAGGATCTCATTCTAGATTCGGAGCTGCTGTGAGGCAGGGCCAGGAAGCTGCCCCTAAGGGGCTGCACAGGGCTAGGCTCTTCCAGAGATGGACTCCGGCCTGCCCTTCTCTGCCTCCTCCTTCCCACCTGAGGAGCCTGCACCCAGCTGTGGCTGAACACTCCAGGGAAGGAAAGAGAGTAGGTGACGGGCCCGGTGCGGTGGCTCACGCCTGTAATCCCAGCACTTTGGGAGGCCAAGAGTTCAAGACCAACCTGACCAACATGGAGAAACTCTGTCTCTACTAGGAAATACAGAAAAATTAGCCGGGCATGATGGTGCATGCCTGTAACCCCAGCTACTTGGGAGGCTGAGGCAGGAGAATCGCTGGAACCAAGAAGCAGAGGATGCAGTGACCTGAGATCACGCCATTGCATTCCAGCCTGGGCAACAAGAGTGAAACTCAGTCTCAAAAAAAAGAAAGCAAGCAAGCAGACGGGTGGGGGGTGAGACAGTGGATGGGGGAGTACTCTGTGGATGGCCTGTGCCAGCCTCCTCTCAGGGCTTGCCCCAATCTGCTGCTGCTAGCCTGGGAGGCAGTGCTTCCTGTCTCTCTCTCTATCTCTCTTTCCTTCCTCCCTCCTTCCCTTCCTCCCTCCTTCCCTTCCTTCCTGGCTGCCTGCCTGCCTCCCAGTCTTCCTTCCTTCCTTCCTTCCTTCCTTCCTTCCTTCCTTCCTTCCTTCCTNNNCAGTCTTCCTTCCTTCCTTCCTTCCTTCCTTCCTTCCTTCCTTCCTTCCTTCCTTCCTTCCTCCCTCCCTCCCTCCCTCCCACCCTTCCTTCCTTCTGTCAACAAAGGATGCTGAGGATGCACCAGTAAATGAAACAGACATGGCCGCTAGTCTGACAGCACTTGTATCGTGTGTGGGGAGTGTCAGGCACTAAGCAAATAATTGCACAAAGAATTTTCTAATGATGGTCAGTGATGCAAAGGCGATCACTGGGAGCAGGAGTAACAGAGTGGTCCAGCTAGTTTAGTGTAGGGGCTCAGGGAAGCAGCACTGTAGCTGAAACCTGAAGGGGAAGTGGGAGTTGGTAGGGAGAAGCAGAGGGGTGGATGGTGAGGAAGAGGCCCCGGAAGAGGACTCTGCATGTGCAAAGGTCCCGTGGCAGAAAGTGCCCAGCACTATTACATAGAGAAGAAGGCATGGCTGGAGCATGATGGCGAGATGAGGTTAGAGTAAGCAAGGTCAGGTGCAGCAGCCTAGAGGAGTTTGGATTTTACTTTATTTGATGAGGATGTGGCATGTTTTGGGAAGTCAGCTCTGGGAAGTCACACTGGGCTACTCCACTGAGCCATCCCATTTCCTTCCCTGGGGTCCAGCCAGGTGAGTGCCTTTGATGGCTCTGTGCACACAGAGGGTGCCCTGACTTAGAGACATGTTTGCGTGTCCCCCATGTCTGAGACACGGGAGGTGTTCAGAATCCACTTGCTGAGCATCCCTGGGTGCTGGGCAGAGGCCCTCGGGCTCTCTCCCCCTCTGTCTGCCTCGGACAAGGTGGAGCTCTGCCCTCCTGGCTCCGGAAAGACACCTCACATTCCCCAACCCACGTCTGTGCCTCTACCCGGGAACTGCCCGCTTCAATAGCCTTTCTGTTCCGCAGTTACTCACACGGATTCCTGTGCTGGGAGAGCGACAATGGGCCACAATCCACCTAGTGCTTCCCGGGAGGAGCTAGCAGAGGGGCTCTGAGTCACCTGCAGGTCAGTTCCACAGGAGACTCAGCTCTTCCTACCCTGCTCAGGCCCCTCCTGGGAAGTGCACTCAGACCCCGCGCCACTTCCTGGCTCTCTTAGGGGCAGAGGGGCCAGAGCACATGGGGACTAACAGGGTTTAAAGCCCTGGCTCTGCAGTCAGATGAATACAGGATACTGATGGCTATGGGCAGGCCCCGACCCTGCCCCCTTCCAGCGGCTGCGTGGCCCTGGCCGTGTTACTCACAGCGCTGAGACTCCTGAGGACGGAGGGAGCGAGGAGTCCACTTTATAGGGCTTTGTGAGATCTGAGTGTCTGCCAAGGGCCTGCCACACGGAAGGAGCTCAGCACACGCAGATGGGACAATGATGACAATGATGCTGGTGATGAAGGCGTTTGGAGCAGGGCTCTGTAGAAGTGGGAGATGACCAGATGGCCCAGCAGCCTCTGGGAATGTTCTCAATGCCTGACTCCAAGTCTGGCTACTGCTCCAGTTCAGGGGACTGTTCTGTGGTGAGTGACTTAGGCCTGCTGGACAAGGGCCTTGGCAGGGATGGATCCCACCTAAGGAATGTGAAACAGCCAAGGAAATGGACTCCATGGGCTGGTCAGAAGGTGGGGGAACTGCTGCTTCTAGCTGCCACAGATAAGGTTCAGGGGCACCCCCTCTGCTACCTGCTTAGACTGTCCACAATTTCCTCTAATTCCTGATGAAGCATCCACTAACCGCTGGTATTTGGGGGACATCGTCTCTGAAGAGGTCCATTTTTGAGTAGTTCCACTAAAAACAATTATCAAAAACTTATGATGTCAGGCCGGACACTGTGGCTGTAATCCCAGCACTTTGGGAGGCCGAAGTGGAGGGATCACCTGAGGTCAGGAGTTCGAGACCAGCCTGGCCAACATGGTGAAACCCTATCTCTACTAAAAATACAAAAACGAGCCAGGCGGGTTGGTGCACGCCTGTAATCCCAGCTACTCAGAAGGCTGAGGCACAAGAATTGCTTGAACCTGGGAGGCAGAGGTTGCAGTGAGCCGAGATTGTGCCACAGCAGTCCAGCCTGGGAGACAGAGTGAGACTCCGTCTCAAAAAATAAATAAAAAGAAAACTTATTATGTCTATTTCTCATTTCATCGTGTGGACAACTCTGTAACAAGCCTATTTTACAGACGAGGAAATGGAGGCTTAGAATTAAGGATTTGCACCTGTGGCAGAACTTGAGCTTGGTCTTTTCCAGCTCTTCGTACTCAACCTCAGAATTGAGCTTCCCCTTCCCCTTCCCTTCCTCTTCCCCTTCCCTTCCCCTTCCCCTTTCCCTTCCCTTCCCCTTCCCCTTCCCCTTCTTCTTGACAGAGTCTTGCTCTGTCATCCAGGCTGGAGTGCAGTGGTGCGATATCTGCTCACTGCAACCTCCGCCTCCTGGGTTCAAACAATTCTCCTGCCTCGGCCTCTCAAGTAACTGGGAATATAGGCGTGTGCCACCACATCTGGCTAAGTTTTGTAATTTTGGTAGAGACAGGGTTTCACCATGTTAGCCAGGCTCGAACTCCTGACCTCGAGTGATTCGCCTGCCTCAGCTCCCAAAGTGCTGGATTATAGGTGTGAGCCACCATACCTGGCCGAGCTCTAACTTAAATCTCAATGAAATAACAGGAAAAAAATCCTCATATTCATTGGGGCTCTCCCTACAGAATCTTGGTAAACTTTAAATGATCTTGCCCCTGGACTTTAGCTAGGCTGTCCCCTCTACTGGAATTCCCTCCCAAGCTGGAACATCCTACTTAATCTTTAAGATTGTCTGTAGGTGTCCCTTCCTCCCCAAAGAGGCCAGATGAAGAAACCTTTGGAAGAAGCAGCAAACAGAATTGTCTGAACGTGGAAACTCTCTTGCCCAACTCATAAGAGTAAAAGATGGTGTAAGGTCTTGGAGCTACTTGGGCTCCACAGCTCTGTCCCCAGCTACTCATCCCGCCACTGCACATGCCTAAAGGCAGAGATTGTTGTTTGCATCGCTGTCCTTGATCCTGGTGCCTGGCACATAGTAGGTGCACAAGAAATGTTTGTTGAATAAATCCCTGGATGGGTGGGTGGAAGAGGACTGGCATCCCAGCTCTTTTCCTGGCTGCCTCAACCCTGCTGGCTTTTCTCAAAGCACAGAGGACAGTGCCCGTGTGATGTGGAGAAAGCAGGTGCACGCCACTGTGTAAAAACCAGTTTATCAAAGAGCCCCCTGGAATCTGAGAGGAGTGCCTGTGGACAAATCAGTGGAAAGCCTCCACTCACACAGAGGGAACATCTTTCTCCTGGCTGTGGGGTTTTCACACCCTCTATCTTTTCCACTCCCTGTAGCAACCCAGTGAGGGAGGCAGGCTGAGTGTTTGACACCCGTTTTACAGATGAGGAAACCAAGACCCTGAGAGGCTAACATAAGACTTGTACAGTCACACAACTAATAGCTGGTAAAACCCAGGGTTCTACACAATTATTACAATTAATATAATCATACAATTCATACCAATTACTTTTATTTCTTTTTCTTTCTTTTTTTTTTTTTTTTTCTTTTGAGATGGAGTCTCGCTCTGTCACCCAAGCTGGAGTGCAGTGGTGTGATCTCGGCTCACTGCAACCTCCTCCTCCTGGGTTCAAGCGATTCTCCTGCCTCAGCCTCCCGAGTAGCTGGGATTACAGGCATGCTCTACTATGCCTAGTAGATTTTTGCATTTTTAGTAGAGATGGAGTTTCACCATGTTGGCCAGAATGGTCTCGAACTCCTGGCCTCAAGTGATCTGTCTGCCTCGACCTCCCAAAATGCTAGGATTACAGGTAGGAACCACTGCGCCGGGCCAGTTAATTGTATTTCTAATTTGTAAAAAGAAGTACTAATTAGAGCTTCAGGCCTGGTGACTCCAAGCCCCTGTGCCTATCAGCATCCTGGGTGGCACAGGACAAACACCCCTGAATAGTCCATAGAGGAAGGACACGGTGCTGTCTGGAGGAGATGGCCTGGCCCTCACCTGCCCCTGGTCTGCCACGCACAAGCCCAGACCTCAACTCCTTCTCCAGGCTAGACCCCCACTGTGCTTCTCTTTTTCTAAACTCCTGGAGTTCAGCTGCAATGAGCTGTGACTGTACCACTGCACTCCAGGCTGGGCTTTCCCCTTCCCTTAAGACGCTCCAGGGTGGCTGGGCGCGGTGGGTCATGCCTGTAATCCCAGCACTTTGGGAGGCCACGGCGGGTGGACCATTTGAGGTCAGGAGTTCCAGACCAGCCTGATCAACATAGTGAAACCCCATTTCTACTTAAAAATACAAAAATTAGCAGGACATAGTAATTCATGCTTATGATCCCAGCTACTCAGGAGGCTAAGGCAGGACAACTGCTTGAACCCAGGAGGCAGAGGCTGCTGTGAGCTGAGATTGCACCAATGCACTCCAGCTTGGACAACAAGAGAGAAACTCTGTCTCAAAAAAAAAAAAAAAAAAAAAAAAAAAAAGATGCTCCATGCTCCAGGGCCAAGCTTCAAGCCTGAGACATAGGTGTCCACTGGATTACTTAGCCCTGGATCCATGGTGGCTGCACTGGGTCTGACCCTGAGCAACTTGTCCTACAGATCGGGGCTTGAGTTCACCCCTGACTATTCATTCCATGTTTGATCGTCACAACTCTTTAATTATGTTTTCTTTGTATGTTCTTTTAATATTTTATTATAAAATACCTTAAGTATATATACGTATATATGTTTGCACACACTCATATATACACATACATATATAAAAACTATTTTTTTTTGAGACAAGGTCTCACTCTCCCCCAGCCTGGAGTGGTACAGTCACAGCTCATTGCAGCCCCCACCTCCCAGGCTCAGATGACACCCCCACCTCAGCCTCCCAAGTAGCTGGGACTACAGGTGTGCACCACCTTATCTGGCTAATTTTTGTATTTTTTGTAGAGACAGGGTTTCACCATGTTGCCCAATGTGGTCTTGAGCTCCTGAGCTCAAGTGATCGATCCACCTGTCTCCCAAAGTACTGGGATTATAGGTCTGAGGTGGCCTAAAAACCCATTTTTTAAGTTGTATATATCCATTTAACCTCTCTGCTTTCAAAAAAGAAATATAGGCTCACGCCTGTAATCCCAGCACTTTGGGAGGCTGAGGCAGGCAGATCATGAGGTGAGGAGATTGAGACCATCCTGGCTAACACAGTGAAACCCCATCTCCACTAAAAATACAAAAAATTAGCCAGGTGCGGTGGCAGGCGCCTGTAGTCCCAGCTACTTGGGAGGCTGAGGCAGGAGAATGGCGTGAACCCGGGAGGCGGAGTTTGCAGTGAGCCGAGATCACGCCACTGCACTCCAGCCTGGGTAACAGAGCCAGACTCTGTCTCAGAAAAAAAAAAAAAAAAAAAGAAATATAAATTAGAGCTTCAGCCACATTCCCATCGCCTCTCCTGTCTCCCAAACATATTTGTCTTTTTTTTTTTTTTTTTTTTGAGACGGAGTCTCGCTCTGTTGCCCAGGCTGGAGTGCAGTGGCCGGATCTCAGCTCACTGCAAGCTCCGCCTCCCGGGTTCACGCCATTCTCCGGCCTCAGCCTCCCGAGTAGCTGGGACTACAGGCGCCCGCCACCTCGCCCGGCTAGTTTTTTGTATTTCTTAATAGAGACGGGGTTTCACCGTGTTAGCCAGGATGGTCTCGATCTCCTGACCTCGTGATCCGCCCGTCTCGGCCTCCCAAAGTGCTGGGATTACAGGCTTGAGCCACCGCGCCCGGCCTTTTTTTTTTTTTTAACTAGAGTCTTTATCTGTAAGCAATTTATACCAATGTTTTATGTGTTTTGCAATTTACAGCAATGATGTTGTGCCTTGCTTTTTTCACTGAAGATGTTTTTGTGAATTATTCAAGTTGATGTGTGAGGACTTGGTCCATTCATTCTAACCAACATAAATACTCCCGTATCTAACTAGTTTCCTTATCCACCCCTGACAGAGGCACTGCTGCTTCCACTTACTCACTCTTTACAATCAGGCTGCAGTGAACATCCTCATACACACCTTCTCTTGTCCAGGAGGGATAGTGTCTCCAAGGTTTGCAGGCTCCTTGAGAACAGGGATTACAGCACTCTGCTATCCAGTCCCAACCAGAAATGAGCGCATAGCAGGTTCTTGATATTTGGATGTTTACTTTGAATAACTGAACTCAATTTGGAACCACCTGGAAAGCCAGGTAGGGCAAAGTTTGCTAACTTCCTACTCACTATCCATTCTCCTTTCTTTGCTAACAGCATGCTAACCCCAGGGATGGATCACGATTGGGCTAAGCCAATCATCCTTCTGGCCTTCCTATCTCTCCTCCTGTAGCTAGGAGTGGCCATGTGACCCAGTTTGGGCCAATGAGAGCTAAGGGATGTGTGCTGGGGAGTTTCTGGGAAGCTTTGCTCTCCTGATAAGAGGGAACTCTGATAGATTCCCCAAAGATGATCACAACACTATCTCCTACCCCTGAAAACACACTCCTTTGCAATGTGACTTTGCCATTTCTCCATCAAGAGAAAGAGTTTATTTCTCACCTCTTAAATCTGCGCTGGTCTTGTGATTTGCTTTGACCAACAAAATGTGGTGGAACTTGTAAGCCTAGGTCTCCAGAAACTTTGAAACCAACACTAGCTCTTTTGCTCCCGCAGGACTACTATGCAAGGAAGCCTCGGCCAGTGTCCTGGAATACCGGCTGGCAAACTTCTTGTAAAGAGCCAGCTGCCGGGCGCCGTGGCTCACGCCTGTAATCCCAGCACTTTGGAAGGCCGATGAGGGCGGATCACAAGGTCAGGAGATCGAGACCATCCTCGCTAACACGGTGAAACCCCGTCTGTACTAAAAATACAAAAAATTAGCCGGGCGTGGTGGCGGGCGCCTGTAGTCCCAGCTACTCGGGAGGCTGAGGCAGGAGAATGGCCTGAACCTGGAAGGCGGAGCTTGCAGTGAGCCGAGATGGTGCCACTGCACTCCAGCCTGCGTGACAGAGAGACTCCGTCTCAAAAATAAAAAAATAGTAATAATTAAAAAAAAAAAAAAAAGGCCAGCTATGTAGAGCCTTGGTCTTGTAGGCCACATGATCTCTGTCACAGCTATTGTGCTAGCAGAAAGGCAAACACATGGAAAGGAATGAGCGTGGCTGTGTTCCAATAAAACTTTATTTACAAAATCAGGCATTGGGCCATAATTGAGTAAGCCCTGTCTTAGAGAATTAGAGAGCAGCCGGGCACAGTGGCTCACACCTGTAATCCCACACATTGGGAGGCCGAGGCGGATGGATCACCCGAGGTCAGGAGTTCGAGACCAGCCTGGCCAACCTGGTGAAAGCTCGTCTCTACTAAAAATACAAAAATTAGCTGGGCGTGGTGGCAGGCACCTGTAATCCCAGCTACTGGGGAAGCTGAGGCGGGAGAATCACTTGAACCCAGGAGGCAGAGGTTGCATTGAGCCAAGATCATGCCATTGCACTCCAGCCTGGGCGACAGAGTGAGATTGTCTCAAAAAAAAAGAGAGAGCCGGGCGCGGTGGCTCAAGCCTGTAATCCCAGCACTTTGGGAGGCTGAGACGGGCGGATCACAAGGTCAGGAGATCCAGACCATCCTGGCTAACACGGTGAAACCCCGTCTCTACTAAAAAATACAAAAAACTAGCCGGGCGAGGTGGCGGGCGCCTGTGGTCCCAGCTACTCCGGAGGCTGAGGCAGGAGAATGGCGTAAACCCGGGAGGCGGAGCTTGCAGTGAGCTGAGATCCGGCCACTGCACTCCAGCCTGGGCGACAGAGCCAGACTCAGTCTCAAAAAAAAAA